>NC_133621.1:268683291-268985166 GCF_048593235.1 Sminthopsis crassicaudata | reverse complement strand
GATTTGTGCTTTAGCCATGATAAAGGGGGACAATGGAATCTGTCTCAGCCTCCTACCTCTTCTAGTGTGCTTGTCTCTTCTGGCCCTGAGAGCTTCTGCATATACATTCCACACTGAGTAAAAACCAATCATGATATCACTAGGAGAACATTATTTGTTGTAGGATTAAATCAATGCTAAACTAGATTGAACCATTGTCTTCTCCATTCTACCTTGTAATTCCACTTAGTACCTTGTTTCAAGCTCTGGCCCATAACAGGGGACTGAGTCAAAACGACAAGATGAATGAGCCCAGGTGATCTTGTAAATTTCAAAAGATAATGAGGCTATAAAAGGCCACTGAAATTGTGACTATAGGGTTTACTGAAGTGGTCAGTTGTAGTGGTAGCAGCAGGTTGCAGCAAAAGAAAGAGTTGGCATATGAGAAAGACAAGCCACTGGAAAAGATCTGCCTTGGAAACCTCCCCCCCCACACACACAAACACAGTTTGATTGAACCTTCTTCATGAAAATGTGAAATTGTTAATTTAAACAATTGTCAAACAGAATTATGTGTGCAGACTTACTTTAAGCTTCCTACAGCTTGGCTTCCAGTTGAATTTTCAAGTCCTATTTAAATTGTTCATTTAATGTACACTCTAATTCACCTCTGCTCATCATTGTTTTCTATGGGAAAGGAAAAAAAAAAGTCCTATTATCTGAATTATGGGATGACATTTTACATTTCTTTCCATTGGAGAAAACCTAGCTACTCAAAAGCAACACTCAGGTAGACTCTAGCCATTTTCCCTTTGAAGTAGGGTGGAAGTAAGGAAAAGGGAGAGGAGGAGCCAATGGATGCTCTAACAAAGATTCCAATTTAATTGCTTTTTTTCTGCTATTTGAATGTCAGACTTCTCTCAAAATTGAATATTGGGGAAAGGGGAAAGGCAGGTGAAGGGCAAAAATTAGTGGAGGTTGCGTTTTTTGTGGCTTTTCCCAAGGAACATGTAGCTAGTCATTGCATTTGATATGGGGATGTTAGCATAATTTTGGAGCCCTTTCCATTTGTAAAGCTCAGTGGATTGAATGCAATACAGGGAGTGACAAAGACCTTAACTCAAGTCTAGCCTCACATGCTTTCTATTTAGGTGATCCTGGACAAGACACTTACCTTCTGTTTGCCTCAGTTTCCTCATCTGTAAAATGGGGAGAATAATAGAACCCAATTCTCAGCACTGTAATAAGGATCAAGTGAGATAACATTCACAAAATGCTTAGCACAGGACTTGCATGTAGTAAGCACTATATAAATGTTACTCATGATGACAATGATGATGTTAATTATTGGAGAGATTCTCCACAGAGAACTCTTGTAAAGTGAGTGGGTGCCTTCCCATATAGAATCTAGCATAAGCACATTTAGCTAGATTTCTCCAAGGCCCACAAGCTTTCCTTTGATTTTCTTTCCCCTAGCCCTGACTTTGCAAATATTCTATGGTGCTAGAGGTAATGGTTGTTTTCCTCCATTTTCAAAGAGGACCAAAATGACATTACTATGTTAGTGTCAAATTAATGCATCTGACTGGCGGATCAGATCAATGTGACCTTGGAATCTTGTCCCACAGGTCAGACACTGTTAGGATTCTTACAAGGTGCTAAGACATGGAATGGATAAAGATAACAATTATCTAATTTAGCATGGTTCAGTATGACTGATCTGATCTTACAAGGAGATGTTATGGGCCAGAACTTGAAACAAGGTACTGAGTAGAATTGAGGAGACGATGATTAAATGTAATTTAGCATTGATTTAATCATACAATAAATAATGGTTTCCTAGTGATGAAATGATTGGTGTGTGCTCAATGTGCAGCATATAAGAAAGAAGCTCTCAGGGCCAAGGAGGACTTTGGGAGATTCAGAGTCAGGATTTGGTCAAGGAGATTCACAAGTCGGGCAGAACGAAGGAAGACAGAGAAGTGGTGGTAGGCTGTCCTCGGGAGAACACTGAAACCAAGATCTGGAAGGCCTTCAGACAACTAGCCAAGCCCCAAATGAAGGAGATAAGATTTGGAAAGAGACAGTAAAGGCTTTGGACTCCTGGCTGCATTTGGGATTATTGAAATGAACTAAAACTAAGGCTGCCTCCAAAAGCTCCCCAAGAAACATACTCCAAGAATGATTACAATTTAGAGAAAAAAAAAAAAAAACATTACATGATACAAATAGTTCTTATGAATATTTGAGGTGATTTCTCTAACCTTGTGCATCTCCCACTTCTTTTGCACTAATTCAGTCCTATTTTGCTCATACAGCACATTTGTCTGAGGAGAGCATGCCATGAAGAGCAGTTCTAAGTCTCTCAAGTCATGTAATCAATTCTCAAGTTGAAACCTTGAGAGTGTCTCTGTACTGCTTTTTCTGAGCACCTTGTGAGTTCTTGTCTGTGTGATTTCTCCATAGAGGGCTTTTTGGCAAGTGTCCATAAGGCACTTAGAACAGTGTGATCAGCCCACAGATTTGCACTCTGTGCAGTTTGGACACTTGACAGATTAGTTTAAGAAAGGACTTGGGAACTTTACAGAAAAATTGGGGAGAAGCAGAGTGCTGCAACTGCCTCTGCCCATGCTGGACAAACAAAGTGCCCCCAACTCCTAATCTTCTCTTTCTCCCACTTGATCCCCCAACATCCCCACCAGTTCCTAGAGGTCCTCTTTTAAACCACCCCAGACGTAGACATTTTGAACCTGGCATACTGTGAGTGTTACTCCCTGGCTCTCAAAAAACAAACAAACAAACAAACAAACAAACAAAAAAAAAAACTAGCCTTGAAACCTCACCCAGGTAAGAATCCAAATGAAGGAGAAAAGTTCAAACAGATTTCTCAAGTTTATGACGTGATTTCTGATGCAAAGAAAAGAGACTTTATGACAAAAGTACAAAACAAGCTATCAAAGAGGATGGTTCTGGTGTTGGCTTTGGTTCTCTAGTGGATATCTTTGACATGATTTTGGAGGAGGTGGAAGAATACAAAGGGAACAGAAAGGTAAAAATGTTGTTAATCAGTTGTTTGTGAAACTGAAAGATTTATATAATGGTGCAACAAGAAAACTGGCATTGCAAAAGAATGTAATTTTTTTTCTTTTTTTCTTTCTTTCTTTCTTTATTTGTTTGTTTATTTATTTATTTCAAGGAAAGGAACTATTTTCCTTTTTATTATTTCAAATTACATTTAGATTACAAGTTAGAGACATAGCAAATAAATAGGTGACTTCACTTTACATCCTGCTCCTAATATATATAGCTAGGTGACCCTGGTTTCCCTAGTCAAGTCACTTAACCTTTTTTTTTTATTATTAATTTTATAATTATAACATTTTTGACAGCAAATATGCATATGTATTTCTTTTTTTACAACATTATCCCTTGTAGTCCCTTTTGTTCTGAGTTTTTTTTTTTTGCTTTCCTTCCCTCCATCCCCTCCCCTAGATGGCAGGTATTCACATACATATTGAATATCTTATTGTATATCTTAGGTAGAATATATATGTGCAGTACCGAATTTTGCTGTTGTTGTTGTTGCAAATGAAGAATTGTATTCAGAAGGTAAAAATAATCTGGGAAGAAAAACAAACAACAACAACAACAACAACAAAAATGCTCACAGTTTACACTCATATCCCAGTGTTCCTTTTCTAGTTGTAGCTGATTCTGTCCATCATTGATCAATTGGAATTGGATTAGCTCTTCTCTATGTTGAAGATATCCACTTCCATCAGAATACATCCTCATACAATATCACTGTTGAAGTATATAATGATCTCCTATTTCTGCTCGTTTCACTCAACATCTCTCCAAGCCTCTCTGTATTCCTCCTGTTGGTCATTTCTTACAGAACAATAATATTCCATAACATTCATGTACCATAATTTATCCAACCATTCTCCAATTGATGGACATCCATTCATTTTCCAGTTTCTAGCCAATACAAAAAGGGCTGGCACAAACATTTTGGCACATACAGGTCCCTTTCCCTTCGTTAGTATTTCCTTGGGATAGAAGCCCAGTAGTAGCACTGCTGGGTCAAAGGGTATGCACATTTTGATAACTTTTGGGGCATAATTGCAGATTGCTTTCTAGAATGGTTGGATTCTTTCACAACTCCACCAACAATGCATCAGTGTCCCAGTTTTTCCGCATCCCCTCCAACATTCATCATTATTTATTCCTGTTATCTTAACAAATCTGACAGGTGTGTAGTGATAACTCAGAGTTGCCTTAATTTGCATTTCTCTGATCAATAGTGATTTGGAACACTTTCATATAAATGGAAATAGTTTAAATTTCATCATCTGAAAATTGTCTGTTCATATCTTTTGAGCATTTATCAATTGGAGAATGGCTTGATTTCGTATAAATTAAAGTCAATTCTCTGTATATTTTGGAGATGAGGCCTTTATCAGAATCTTAACTATTACTTCCCTTCTAATCTTGTTTGCATTAGTTTTGTTTGTGCAAAAACTTTTTATTTTGATGTAATCAAAATTTTCTGTTTTGTGATCAATATGGTCTCTAGTTCTCCTTTGGACACCAATTCCTCCCTCCTCCACAAGTCTGAGAGGTAAACTATCCTATATTCCTCTAATTTATTTAGATCTCGTTCTTTATGCCTAAATCTTGGAAGCATTTTGATTTTATCTTAGTATGTGGTGTTAAATGTGGGTCCATAACTAGTTTCTGCCATACTAATTTCCAGTTTTCTCAGTAGTTTTTGTCAAATAATGAATTCTTATCCCAAAAGTTGCAATCTTTCAGTTTGTCAAACACTAGATGCCTATTTTTATTCACTATCTTGCCCTGTGAATCTAACCTATTCTACTGATCAATTAGTCGATTTCTTAGCCAATACCAAATGGTTTTGGTGACTGTTGCTTTATAATACAGTTCTAGATCAGGTACAGCTAGACCACCTTCACTTAATTTTTTTTTTTCATTACTTCCCTTGAAATTCTCGACCTTTCCTTGTTCATATAAATTCTGTTGTTAGTTTTTCTAGGTTATTGAAATAGTTTTATGGAAGTCTGATTGGTATAGCACTAAATAAATAGATTAGTTTAGGGAGTATTGTCATTTTAATTATATTCGCTCGGCCTATCCAAGAGCACCGAATGTCTTTCCAATTATTTAAATCTGACTTTATTTTTGTGTCAAGTGTTTTGTAATTTTGCTCATATAATTCCTGACTCTCCTTTGGTAGATATATTCCCAAATATTTTATACTATCAACAGTTATTTTGAAGGGAATTTCTCTTTGTATCTCATGTTGTTGGATTGTCTTGGTAATGTATAAAAATGCTGAGGATTTATGTAGATTTATTTTGTATTCTGCCACTTTGCTAAAGTTCTGACTTATTTCTAATAGCTTTTTAGCAGAGTCTCTGGGGTTCTCTTAAGTATACCATCGTGTCATTTGCAAAGAGTGATAGTTTTTTTTTCCTCATTTCCTACTCTAATTCCTTGAATCTCTTTCTTGGCTCTTATTGTTAAGGCTAGCTTTTCTAGTACTATATCAAATAGTAATGGTGATGGTGGGCAACCTTGTTTCACTCCTGATCTTATGGGGAAAGATTCCAGTTTATCGCCATTACATATGATGTTTACTGACAGTTTTTAATATATGCTCAAGTGTTTTTAGTAGGAATGGATGTTAGATATCATCAAATTATTTTTCTGCATCTATTGAGATGATCATATGTTTTTTTTATTAATTTGATTATTAATATGGTCAATTATACTAATAGTTTTCCTAATATTAAACCAGCCCTGCATTCCTGGTATAAATCCGACTTGATCATAGTGTATTATCCAGGGGATGATTTTCTGAAGTCGTTTTGCTAATATCTTATTTAAGATTTTAGCATCAATATTCATTAAGGAGATTGGTCTATAGTTTTCTTTCTCAGTTTTCAATCTACCTGGTTTAGGTATCAGTACCATGGCTGTGTCATAAAAAAAAAAAAAAAAAATTGGTAGAACTCCTTCAATCCCTATTTTTTCAAATAGTTTATATAGCATTGGAGTTAGTGGTTCTTTAAATGTTTGGTAGAATTCACATGTAAATCCATCAGGTCCTGGGGATATTTTCTCAGGGAGTTGGTTAATAGCTTGTTCTATTTCTTTTTCTGAGATGGGACTATTTAGACTACTTCCTTCTTCCTCTGTTAATCTGGGCAAACTATATTCCATTTCATTAAAGTTATCGAATTTATTGTCATAAAGTTGAGCAAAGTACCTCCTTGCTATTGTTCTAATTTCCTCTTCAATAGTGGTGAGTTCTCCCTTTTCATTTTCAAGACTAACAGTTTGCTTTTTCTCTTTCCTTTTTTTAATCAGGTTTACTAAGGGTTTGTCTATTTTGTTGCTTTTTTCATAGGACCAACTCAGTTTTATTAATTTAATTCAATAGGTTTTTAATTTCAATTTTATTAATATCACCTTTTAGTTTTAGAATTTCAAATTTCGTGTTTGTCTGGGGGTTTTAATTTGTTTCTTTTCTAGCAATTTTGGTTGTAAGCCCAATTCGTTGACCCTCTTTCTCTATTTTATGCTAGTAGGCCTCTAGAGATATAAAACTTCCCCTTATTACTGCTTTGGCTGTATCCCACACATTTTGGTATGATATCTCATTATTGTCATTTTCTTGGGTGAAGTTATTAATGATGTCTATGATTTGCTGTTTTACACAATCATTCTTTAGTTTATGATTATTAAGTTTCCAATTATTTTTTGGTCTATTTTACCCTGGCTTTTTATTAAATGTAATTTTAATTGCACTGTGGTCTGAAAAGGATGCATTCATTATTTCTGCCTTACTGCACTTGATTTTGAGGTTTTTATGTTCTAGTATATGATCAATTTTTGTATAGGTTCCATGAACTGCTGAGAAGGAAGTATACTCCTTTCTGTCTCCATTTAGCTTTCACCAAAGATCTATCATATCACACTTTTCTAGTATTCTATTTACCTTTTTGACTTCTTTCTTATTTATTTTGTGGTTTGATTTATCTAATTCTGAGAGTGCGAGGTTGAGATCTCCCACTATTATAGTTTTGCTGTATATTTCTTTTTGCAGCTCTCTTAATTTCTCTTTTAAGAATTTAGAGGCTCTACCACTTGGGGCATATATGTTTAATATTGATACTGCTTCATTATTTATGCTACCCTTTAGCAGGATATAATGCCATTCCTTATCTCTTTTAATTAGATCAATTTTTTTTGTTTTATTTGAGATGAGGCTGGCTACTCCTGCTTTTTTGGCTTCACCTGAAGCATAGTAGATTGTGCTTCACCCTTTTACTTTTAGTTTGAATGTATCACCCTGTTTCAGGTGTTTTTCCTATAAACAACATATAGTAGGATTCTGACTTTTAATCCAGTCTGCTAACTGCTTCCTCTTTATGAGAGAGTTTACCCCATTCACCTTTAGGGTTAGAATGACTAATTCCATATTGCTTGCCATCCTGTTAACCCCTCCTTATGCTTTTCTCCTTTCCTTCCCTCTTACCCCTCTACCCAGTATTAAATTGGTGAACACCACTTGCTTTTCACAGCCCTCCCCTTTTTAGTATCTCTCCCCCACTTTAAAGTTCCTTTTCCTATTTTACCCCTTTTTTCTTACAATATCTGTATTGCCTTCCCCTTAGCTTACTGCTTCCCTCTCACTTTTCCATGCAGTGGAAGAAGTTTCACCATAAATTGAATAGGTCTATTGACACACACTATCATCTCCCTCCTTTCTTTCTCTCAGATAGAATAGGTTACCTTTGCCTCTTCATGAGTTATAGTACCACCACTCTACCCTTTTTTATGATATTATTCCCTTTCCACCTCTAGTTTCTAGGACAAATTATACATGTGTTCTTTACATATCTTTATGGCAGAAATATAGTTCTCAAGATTTCTTTTTATGTTTTTAGAAATCTCTTGAGTTCTGTAACATTTGGTGTAGGTCTGGTTTTTTCATCAAGAATAGATGGAATTCATTTATTTCGTTAAATATCCATCTTCTTCCCTGGAAAACGATGCTCATTTTTGCTGGGTAAATTATTCTTGGCTTCATAGCACTTTCTGAATATCATGTTCAAGGCCCTTTGTCTTTTAATGTGGACGCTGCTAGATCCTGGGTTATCCTTATTGTGGCTCCTCCATATCTGAAGTGCTTTTTTCTAGCAGCTTCCAATAGTTTTTTTTCCTTCATTTGATGGTTCTTAAACTTGGCCAATATATTTCTTGGTCTTTTGATTTCAGAGTCCCTTCTGTAGGTGAAGGATGAATTTTTTCAATGTCTATTTTACCCTCTGTTTCCAAAATGTCTGGGCAGTTCTCTTTGATAATTTCCTGAAAATAGTGTACAGGCTCTTTTTTTCCTCACATATTTCAGGGAGTCTGATTATTCTCAAATTGTCTGTCCTGGATCTGTTTTCCAGGACTGTTGTCTTTCCAATAAGGTTCTTGACATTCTTTTCGATTGTTTCATTTTTCTTGTTTTGCTTGAATACTTCTAGGTTTCTTTCTGAGTCATTCATTTCTACTAGCTCAAGTCTAATTTTCAATGATGTATTTTCTTCACTCACTTTTTTATATCTTTTTGTAATTGTCCAAATGAGTTTTTAAGTGAGTTTTTTTCTTCTATGGATTTTTTTTTCCATTTCATCCATTTTAGTTTTAGAGAGAGCTGTAATCTTTTCCCAGCTCACTAATCCCATTTTCCTTGGAGTTGTTCCACTCTGGATAACTTCTCCAGACATTCTTTCCAAGCTTCCCTTTCCTTTGCCCATTTCTCTTCTAGGTCTCTTGTGAGAGTCTTTTTGATTTCCTCTATGAGATTCTTTTGTATTGAGGAGCAGCTCATATCCCCCTTAGGGGATTCCTCTGGAGACAATCGGCTTTTAGTGTCCTCAGAAAGAAAAAAAAGAAAGAAAGAAAGAAAGAAAGAGAGAGAGAAAGCACCTCACTGTCTAATATTTTATCCTACTTGATGGAAGCTTCAGAATCTTCCTAAGACAATTCAAATGGAAGTGATTCCATTTCCTGGCATGGTGTTGGTATACTGTCCAAGTTTCACAGACATACAATAATGAAGCATGCACAACAGCTCTATAGCCCTTCAGTTTGGTAATTAGTCTAATAAGTCTCATCTCCCAAGCTTGTCCTCAGAGCCTCCCCAACACTGAGCTACCTCTGGCAAAGGGTGTATTAACCTCAGAATTAATGGCAAGATACGAGAATTTATCCACAGCATTCAAAGCTTCTCCATGTGCTGGAATGGTGTTTCCATATATGAGTGGTGTGCTGCTGACTGATGGACAAACTATGTTTTCTTCTTGGTGAAAGGCCAAAAATTATCAGAAGCAGCAGAGAATCGAGCCATAGTTAGTTGCATGTCAGCTTCACAAGCTACATTGAGTGCACAATCATATGCAAACAAAATAAAAACAAATATTTATGCTGGGGCAAGCAGGTGGCCCAGTAGATAGAGCATCAGCCCTGAAACCAGGAGGACCTGAGTTCAAATTTGATCTCAGAAACTTAATGCTTCTTAGCTGTGTCGTCCTAGACAAGTCACTTTACCCCAATTGCCTCAGAAAAAAAGAAAACAAAAAAACAAAAAACAAAAAGAACCCAATACTTATGCCAATATAATTGTAATTGCAGCAACAGCTACAAGTGAGCACAAAGGAAATCATTTTCATAGGAAGAGGAGGAGAGATGGAAACTGTGGAAGAGCACTGACACTTTCCCAAATGAAAATCAGAGACTCTCAAGGTTAAAAGCAAAATGGATTTATTATGATCTCACAAGAAAGGGCAACTCCCAATAGAGAAGGTATCGTCAGTAAAGTAGTGCAAAGCACAAGCTGAAAATACAATATTGTATAGAGCCTAATGTAGAAGCTTCCACAACTTTTTTTCCCTTTTCTCCCATTGGCTGCTGGAGTCCAGGCTTACATCCTAATGAGATAATCTATTCAGAGCCTAAAAATCTATCCCAGAAACAAAGAATACTAGCTGATGACACATTCTTAATGATAATGAAAAGGAGGAGGAAAGACAGGAAGGAAATATAATCACTAATCAAACCCCTGCAACTTTTGCCTCAATCTGTTACTGAAAAGTCTCAAGTCACAATTAGGGCATAAGTCAATGCCCAATTCTTGTGAGAGGTCTTCACTCAGTTCATCCCCTTCAGAAACTGAAAAAGAAAAATAGGCAGAGAAAAAAAGACAGACATTAAAAAATCACAAAGAAAATTCTGCTGAATGATGAATTTTGTCTTGGACTGGTGAAGACCAGCACAGCAAAAACTGAATATTACTTTCCTAAAATATCTAATAGCGATTCCTTACTGGATTCCAGCCTAATCCTTCTATAATTCTTTATGGTTTAACACTTTCTTTCTGCTTGGTGACAAAGCTCCTTGGTCCATCTTTGAGTTGTTTTTATAAGATATTTTTCTTCTTTGCCTAGGAAACCAAAGGCTACAGTAAAATATAGACTAGTCCCTGGAATTGGAGAGAGAGGGCTATTATATAGATTAACCAAGATCCTCTTTTGAAAGATAATCTTCCAAACACAGGGTGGATACTTGTACAAATAACTATAGCAAGTGAAAGCTTGTCATTGGCTCAAGTTCTTATGCCTCAGTAGTTGCTAGGATAATATCTATCTTGAGTGGATGGAAAGAATGACTGACTGGGCATCAGCTGATCCAGGAGAAGTTAAAAAAGTTCATTTTCTCCTAGGCAAAATTGTACCAAACTTGGGGAAATCAGCTTTTAAATTCAACATCACTCTCAGAGAAGATCTTGCTGAGAATATTCTTCTAATAATTAGCATTTACATAGATTCAAAAGTACTTTTTATATGTAAACCCCATTTAATCCTCACAACATTCTGGTGGTGAGGGAGCTACTATTATTATTCCCATTTTACAGATCAAATAACTGATACTAAAAAGGATTGATGATTTGTCTTGGGTCACACATTTGGAGAATATTTGAGGTTGGATTTAAACTCAGATCTTTTTTATTGTCCAATCCTATATACCTTGTGCCACTTCTACAATTATCAACAACAACTACTAAGTATTCCTTAAAATGATGATTATTGCTGCTTATATCATATTAGTTAAAATCATAATAATGAGTGTACAGTCCTTTTGTTAACAAACTTAATTGCAGGTGCATTTTTAGGAAAGAGTATTATGCTTCCCACATTATACAAAGTCCAATTTACATAACTGAATGATGAATGCCTAGGCAGAAGACCTATAAACACAACCAGGTTTAGAATATTTTCATAAATTCTGCTTTGTAGATTTTCAATTTTGGTTTTAAGTATGTCCATAAAAATCTGTCACTGACTTCATTGGCTTTTAATGGGACAAGAAACAAATTAATTTCATTTGTTAAAACCTAAAATTTAATGATTTCTGCAAGCAATAGCTGATGTGAGCTGAGTTCTTTAGTTTGCATTTTTAGTTATCACTCTGAACCCTCATCTAAAAACCTTGTCCCAACTCTTGTGACTGTATGGTAGCATCTAGGATAGTAACCTGAAACACAGTAGGTACCTGAGAAATGCTTGTCAATTGACTCAATTGTTATAATTTTCGACCAACACCTTCATTCTGTTTCAAGTAAGCTATGCCTCACTAGCTGTTGTGCTAAATATTATCCTGAATAGATAGAATTACCGATTGGGCTTCTGTGGAGCCGGGAGAAATGGGGAAAGTTCATTTTCTCCTAGGCAAAATATTACCAAATTTGGGGATATTTCTCATGGACTTGAATTCTTGCTCCTGTTTCCTTCTCTCCAGACAGTGCGAGGTTTGTCTTCTGGGGATATTTAACATAATAAGGCTCTTGCCTTTTTAAAGCTATTATCCATGCTTTTTCTATTAGGAACAAAAAGTACACTGAATGAATGGGCTTCAAGACAAGTTATATTCTGCTGAGTTTTGCCTTTTACAAGTTAATTTTCAGGGAGAAGAAAGTCTTAGAAATAAAATCTGTTATAAAAATTTTAAACAGCAGGGGCTGAACCAAGATGGCAGAAAAGATACATATCTTTTTTTCTGACTTCTCCCCGTGTCACTCAAATTAACAACAAATTCACCCTCTGAACTAATTTTGGAGTGACAGAACTCACAAATATTTGGAGTGTAACAAATTTCCAGCAGAAGATAATTTGGAATATCTCCAGAAAAGATCTGTTTCAATCAAGCAAAGAGGGAGCGAGGCCAAGTGCGAGCTGGTGCAATGAGGACAGGCCAAGTAAAAAGGCAGTGCAAGACCCAGGGTGGTGGCACCTCCACAGCACCACACAATCAACTAGAGGAATCTATAGCAGTGCTGGCAACTCTGACCTGATGGTAAGCCAATAGATCAGCAGATTAGCTGTAAGCCATCTAATGCAAACACAAAAGACAAATAGTGAGTCCCTATACCTTAGAATAGTCACGGGACATGGCCAGGCCCACTCAGCACCGGAAGTTAGTCACTACTGATCCAGTGAGGCCATTGTTGCCTATAGATGAAGCTTGGATAATCTCCCCTTTACCCTAAAGGCAGATCTCAAACTTTTTTTTAAAACATGAGCAAAAAGGTGAAAAAGAATTCTGACCATAGATACTTTTTTATGGAGAAAGAGAAGAGTCAAAGCCTGAAGAAACTAAAAGCACATCATCTTGAGATGAAGCCCCAAAAAGTGATATGAATTGGTTCACATTTTACAGGGTTCTCTTGGAAGAATTCAAAAAGTATGTTAAAAGAGAGAAGAAAAATGGGGAAATGAAATGAGAACATTGCAAGAGGGTTTGGAAAACAAACAAACAAACAACAACAACAACAACAACAACAACAACAACAACAACAACAAAACCATAACATTTTCTAAAGAAAAAACCCTTATAAAACAGATTTGAAAACATGGATAAAGGACTCCTTGAATAACAAAATGTGTAAAATGGAAAAAGAATACAACTCCTTAAAAAACAGAATTAGTGAAATGAAAATGAAATCATAGAAGAAAGCAACTCATTTAAAATTTCAATTGTCCAAATACAAAAGAAAATTTAAAAAGTAACTGAGGAAAATAATTCACTAAACATTTCCATTTGGAAATCACTCAATGAGACATCAAAAATCAGTCAAGCAAAAACAAAAATAAGTGAAAAAACATATGAGAATATCATTGGAAAAAAAAACTGACTTGGAAAACAGATCTAGAAGAGACAATCTAAGAAAATGAAAACCATGATTAAAAAAGAGCCTCGACATTATCTTTCAGGAAATCATCAAGGAAAACTGCTGTGATGTCCTTGAACTAGAGAATAAAATAGCCACTGAAACAATTCATCCACCACCTCCTGAAAGAGTACCCAAATTGAAAACTCCAAGGGATAAAAGAGCTAAATTTCAGAACTATCAGACCAAGGAAAAAATATTGCGAGCAGCCTCAAATACCAAGAAGCCACAAGTAGGATTACCCCTGACCTTGCAGCTTTTAGCTTAAAAGCTCAAAGGACCCAGAATCTGATCCTCTCAAAGACAAAGGAAATTGGAATGCAACCAAGAATCAATTATCAGGCAAAATTGATCATCATCTCTCCGGGGTGAGCTTTCAGTGAAACAGGTAAAGTTCAGTTATTTATGAGGAAAAGACCAGAGTTTACCCCAAAATTTGAACTGCAAATACAGAACTCAAAAGAAGCATAAAAAGGTAAATATAAATGCACTCTTGAGAACTATATCTCCATTATGGGTATACTTAAGAGAATGCACGTATAATTTGGTTTTACTGTGATAATATAAAAAAGAAACTACAGATAGGAAGGGGGTTATACCGGAAAAAAGGAAAATGGAAGTTAAATGAGGGGAACATCTCATGAAGAGGCAAAGATGACCTATTATAATTGAGGGAGAAGAGGCAAAGATGACCTATTATAATTGAGGGAAAGAAAGGAAGGGGATGAACATTGTATGAATATTATTCTCATTGGATGTGGCTCAAAGAGAGAATATCAGACTATTTGGTTTCACAGAGAAACTTCCCTCACCTTGTAGAGAAGTGAGAAGTGAGAAGGGAAACATGACATGGAAAGGGAAAACATAAGTAGTGGGGGGAAAGTATAAGAAAGGGAAAGGGACTATAAAAGGGGAGGGCCATTTAAGGGAAGTGGTGGTCAGAAGCAAAATTCTAGGGAAGAGGGAATGAGGGAAAGGAAAGAGAAAAATACAATTTGGGGTAATAAGATGGCAGGAAATATAGAATTAGGCATTTTAACTGTGAATGGGAATGGGATGAACTCTTCCATAAAATGGAATCGAATAGCAAACTGTTTTAAAATCCAGAATCCTACAATATGTTGTTTACAAGATTTAAAGTACATTTAAAGCAGTGTGACACATTTCCGGTAAAGGCAAAAGGCTAGAGAAAGAATCTATTATGCTTAAAAAAGATAGCTATCCTGACCTCAGATCAAGGAAAAACAAAAAGTGATCTAATTAAAAGAGATAAGAAAATTATATCTTGTTAAAAAAAGATACCATTGATACCATTGATAATGAAGTAATATCAATACTAAACATGTATAAACCAACAGTTGTAGCATCTAAATTCCTAAAGGAGAAGTTAAGAGAGCTGCAAAAAGAAATCGATAGCAAAAGTATAATATTGAGGGATCTCAAACCACATAAATCAAACCACAAAATAAATAAGAAAGAAGTTAAGGAGATAAATAGAATTTTAGAAAAGTGAAGTATGACAGACTTTTGAAGAAAATTGAATGGATATTTTTTTTTCTTGGCAGTTTATGGAAACTATATAAAACTTGACCATGTATTAGGGCATAAAAACCACAAAATCAAATGAATAAAGGCAGAAACAGTAAATGGATTTTTTTTTTGAATCATGATGTAATAAAAATCACATGCAATAAAATGCCAGAGGAAAATAGAACAAAAATTAATTGGAAACTAAATAATCTAATCATGAAGAATGAATGGGTGAAACAACAAATTACAGATATAATCAATAATTACATCCAATTGAATGACAATTATGTGGCAACATATCAAAATTTGTGTGATGCAACCAAAATGATAATTGAGGGAAATTTTACAGCTCTAGATGTTTACTTGGATAAAATAGAGAAGATCAATGAATTGATTGCTAAATCTAAAAAAGAAAAAGTGAAAATCCCCTAATTAAATCCCAAATTTTAAGTTCTAAAAATAAAATGGGAGATTAATAAAATTGAAAGTAAACAAGCTATTGAATCAATAAGTAAAACTAAGAATTGGTTTTATGAAATAAACCAACAAAATAGATAACCTTTAGTTAATGTGATTAGAAAAAGTAAAGAGAAAACTCAAATTATTAGTCTCAAAAATGAAAAGGGAGAAATTTCCACCAACAAAGAGGAAATTAGAGCAATAATTATGAGTTATTTTACCCAACGATATGTCAATAAATCGGATAATCTAAATGAAATGGAGGAGTACCTACAAAAATATGGGCAATCTATATTGCCCAAGTTAACAGAAGAGGAAATAAATTATTTAAATAGTCCCATCTTAGAAAAAGAAATAGGGGGCATCTAGGTGGCCCAGTGGATAGAGCACCAGCCCTGAATTCAGGAAGACCTGAGTTCAAATTTGGTCTCAGACACTTAACACTTCCTAGCTGTGTGACCCTGGGAAAGTCACTTAACCCCAGCCTCAGGAAAAAAGAAAGAAAGAAAGAAAGAAAGAAAGAAAGAAAGAAAGAAAGAAAGAAAGAAAGAAAGAAAGAAAGAAAGAAAGAAAGAAAGAAAGAAAGAAAGAAAGAAAGAAAGAAAGAAAGAAAGAAAGAAAGAAAGAAAGAAAGAAAGAAAGAAAGAAGAAGAAAGGAAGAAAGAAAGAAAGAAAGGAAGAAAGAAGGAAAGAAAGAAAGAAAAGAAAGAAAGAAAAGAAAGAAGGAAAGAAAGAAAGAAAGAAAGAAAGAAAGAAAGAAAGAAAGAAAGAAAGAAAGAAAGAAAGAAAGAAAGAAAGAAAGAAAGAAAGAAAGAAAGAAAGAAAGAAAGAAAGAAAGAAAATGAAATAGAACAGGCTACTAATTAACTCCCCAAGAAAACATCTCTAGGGCCACATGGATTTACATATGAATTCTACCAAACATTTAAAGAACAGTTAATCCCAATACTATGCAAACTACTTGAAAAATAGGGAAAGAAGGACTCCAATCAAACTCCTTTTGTGACACAGATATGGTATTGATATCTAAACCAGGTAGTGTGAAAATGTTGTTATTGTGTAAAATGTTTTCTTGATCCTGTTTTCTTCACTCTACATAAATTGGTATCACTCTTCTCAAGTTTCTCTGAAATTATCTTTTATCACTTCTTAGAGCAGATTAGTATTATGCTTTATTTTTATACCATTGTTTGTTCAGCTGTTTTCCAAATAATAAAAATGTCAATTTCTTTGACACCTTATCCCCCAAAAAGTTTTTCTGGGGTTTTTTATATTCATAGGTCCTCTAACTCATTATTTGATCTCTTTCACCTATAGGCTTTAAAAAAGTATTTTGTTAGATTTGTTTTTTATTCTAGATTTTGGTCAGTTACAACTGAATTGACTAGCTTCAAGGAACTAAATCAATCATTGCACACTTCAATGAATTCCAGCTTATCACCCCCTTCATAAAAATATGGGACTTTGTCGATGATTTAGCTCTATGTCCATTCTCAGCAGAAAGTAGTTTTAGAAGATAGGATCATCACTCCTACTTCCAGGGGACTTTGGGCTCCATTGGTTTGTGGAGGAACTGGAATTGATTGATGAATGGACCCCAAATTATCCAGTATCTGGATGAGTCTCCTGTTACAATGTATTTAAGATGACCCAAATTTTTACATCTCAGATATGGGATTCCATGATATGTTCAGGCTGCTCAGTAATATACTCTACAGCATGGTTAAAAAATACAAAGATGTTTCTAACTACATATGCTGTTTTAAGGAATGGCATTGGAATCTAAATCATGAATGTGCTAGGAAGATATATTATATTGTAAAATGCTACAATTGTGTTTTATCCCAGTTAGCTATTAGAAATGTCTTCTAATTTATTACCTATGGTTGTTATTATTGAACACACATCCTGTGTGATGGTGCCTACTAAGGTTAATCACCACTGCTACAGGTCATGGAGATAACATCAAAGGAAAATTAGGAAACAAAAGCAGGAAAAGGAGAATTGTTGGATTACTCATTGCTGGAGTTCTGGCAACTATAGCAGTTATTACAACACTTACTATTTCAGCTTCAGCTCCTAACAATCTATTCAGATTGTCCAATTTGCAAATCAATTAGCAAAAAAAGTATCATTAGCTCTTAATAAAAAGAACAAATTAATATAGATACTGAATTAAAAGAAGGACCAAAGTTAATGGAACAATCATTAATATAGTTAGGGGATCATGTAAACAATTTGGAAACTCAATCCCAACTAACTTGTGATTATAAATTCACTCATATATATTTAATTCTTCAGATGGGATAATGATACCACCAAAGTGACATGGTTTCAAATAAGGAAGAAAATAAAGGGAGCTATATTTAATTCCAACCACACTTGAGATATATCTGAATTAACTGTCTTGGCAGAAAACATAGCAAAAAGCAGTGTCCCTGGAATTGATGCCGATAGCATAGCAAACTATGGCTAAAAAGTTTTGTGTTATTCTTATATTCATTGGCTTAGCACCTTGTGCTTTCCCATATGTCTTAAAAAGGGGGGAGATGTAGAAGTCCATGAACAGAAGGAGTCTATTCCAGGTGTTGCTTAAGACCTACTCTCTGTTAGGGCGAGCCCATGTAGGCTCATCATCTCTTCAATCTTTGAACAATCTTTGAAAGAAATTCTTGGGGTAAATTTAGGAGAATGTATACAACAGCAACAAGGCATTTCAACTACACTATTTATCCCTTAACAATGATTTAAGGAAATACTTGAGGTAGATACATTAGTCTGATCATTTCTACTACTTACTACACTGTTTTGAAAAGTACTTTGGTACTGATAAAGCATCACAACTATTTACAATTCTGTTGATGTTTATGAACATGACAACTAGGTTATTTACAATTCTGTGTTGATAATCATCTTGGTATTGATAGGTAAGATACATACTGAAATCTCAAAGTATTCATTGAGCATTAACTCTGGAATGTATAAGATGTCACCTGAAGATGTATTGTAACTCTAGCCAAAAGGGTATATTAAGCCTGGCACTCATGATTAATAAACGAAGACTGCAAAGCATATCTTCCACCTGACTTCAGAGATTCATTCACACTCTCAGTTATTCACTGAAGTTGGACGCCAACAATCTGTCTTTCAAAAACACTATTAACACAGCAAGAAGCAAGATTATCTTCCCAGGATTGGAGGCTCAGACTCCAGGAATGTGGAACACCCCAGGGTTGAGGATTGGGGTTCAGAGAAATGATTTATTTTCCCCATCCAACCTCTTACTACAAAGATGCTCATGTTTGGAATAAACACTAGAGGGTCTAGATAATAGATAATAGATAATAATAAATAGATAATAGAGAGTATTTCGATAAAGATTTTTGGCTCTTCTTTGGAAGTAACAGGACTGGAAGAAACAAAACTTGAGCTGAATCCATTCATTGGTAGTGATGGTGGTGCTTATTCTGCTGTACAGAAATATTCCTTATAGCCTCCAAAGGGGCCTAGCCATCTTCTCTCCTTCCCCTCAAGCACCACACCTCATCAACTACTGGTCCTTTATTTTTATAATGGTGGCTTTTTGTTTTTCAGGATCTGTGCAGGGATCGATTTTGGCAGAATTCATATGTTTCTCCCTCCTTACCTTCCTTCTCATTACCTTGGATGACATCAGGTGGTCCAATGTAGACTGAACATAGGCAGTTCTTCTGGACATATTTCTGCATTTGTCATGCTGCACAGGAGAGGTTGGATCAAAAGAAGAAGAAAATCAGAGGGCAGAAAACAGGCAAGCAGGCAACAACAGTGAAAGGTGAGAACACCGTGTCCACATTCAGCACCCTTAGTCCTTTCTCTTAAGTTAGACTCCTCTATCACAGGTTCGTTGGGGTTGCTCTGAATCACCTCAATCAATAAGAAGAAAAATTGTCCTGACCAGAAACATGGATAAACAAAGATAACCTGCATTGGTCCTTTCTGTCCTATGAAAAGAGCACTAGATTTGGAGTTAGGCAAAGAGCACTGGATTTGGAGTGGGGGAAGGGAAACTTAAGACACATGAGTTTCACTTTCTTTTCCTAGTAAAATGGGAATAATGATATTTGCATCTCCTTCACAAGGTTTTTAGAATTAAATGAAATAATGTAAATAACATACTCTGTAAACTCAAGTTTAATATTAAATAAAGGTGAATTGTAATTTTTTTAAAAAGTTAATTGTGTCAACAATAACTTGAAGATGCCACAAAGGTGTTTTTTTAAAGTGATTGTATCAAATGGTACCCTAGTACATTCCCAAGTAAGTTTTGCTATTCTTGATCCTGAACAAAGTCAGACATTCAAAACGACATCTTGCACATACCTTTCAGCAAGAACAAGGTGAAGAACAAGGTAAGTGGGCAAACCAGAATATAAGATTGGCATCCTTTCTGAAAAGCTTTTTAAAGCTGAAAATAAGTTATGTTTACCTGAGGGAAAAGACACTAATTTTAAAAGACACATAGAATTAAATCAGATTTGTTATAAAGGAACTTGAATGCACATATCAAATGGAAAAGGAAAAACGTAAGAGATCTATTCTCAAAAAGAGTCCATGTGATGAGATTTAGGTTTTGGGGTTCCCTTTAGTAGGCCTAGATTTGGGAATGATAAGGTCTAGATTTAGGGAACCAAAATAAGCTTAGGGTTTCTGGTGGTCAGAGAGTTAAATGATAAGGTCCAGTGGCAGGTTTGGGATTCAGGGAACTAAATGGAGAGGTTTGGATCCCCTCTTGGGATTTGGTGCAAAGATAGGGAATTTGGGGGAACTCCCTTCTGGCAACACAGGGATTCTCTATAAAGGAATTTACAGGCCTGAAAACTGAGATTTGTAAAAGATTTATTATAGGGATTGGAAAGTAATGTTAGAAATCCTGACAGAGAGGCCTAAGGTCTCATTAGGGAGATAGGTGAGGATAAAGAGAGGATAATACTGGAAGAGAATAGTATTCCAATAGGCAGAGGTTTCCTAGATATGGCATGGCATGGCATGGCATAGCATGGCATGTTTAGAACCTCTGCAAAGAGAGGATTCTAGTTTGGCTCTTTTATAATAGGAGCTTTGGCTACAAGCTGAAGGGGGCTAGTGGGTGGAATCTCAAGTTAGCTCATCTCCTAGCTGGGTTTCAGCTTGAGCTGGAATTTGAATAGAATGAGTTTCTTTAATTCAATAGGATCGGGATTCTTTTGCTATATAACATATTAAAACTGCCTGTTTCCCTTGGGCAGGGTCCCTCACTGAGGCAGAGTTAAAGATTTTCTCTTTCAAGGAGTTTTAGAGTTTCTGGGTTCCTTCTTCACATGCCAGAGATTTTAACCCAAAGGCAGAGTGAAATTAGTTTACTCTGACAACAGCTTGAAGATGCCCAAAGCAGAGGTGTCTTTAAATTAATGGTATCAAATGGTGTCCTGGTATAGTTTAGGGATCTCTCAATGAATCTTTATGCTAAAACTGAAAAACAAGGTTTTGTGGTAGAAGAACAAGATTGACTTTTTAATTCTCTCTTCTATCACAAAATCTTGCTTTTCAAATCAATGAACATACCATTTTAAGAGAGCAAATACATAATTATGAAAGTGAGACGATAGAAAGAGCTTTAGATTTTTAAATGATGTCATCTCAAAACATTTTACATTTTGAAATGAAATGTTAAATTTATTTTCAACAAAATAAATTAGGAATTTGAATTTTCAGCAGCCTGAAGATAAAACTTTTCAATGTAAAATTGTGACATGCAAGAACGGGGAATGATAAAAATCAAACTGATATTCATTTTTAGATAAGATCATTTATTTTGATTAAAACTGTTGTGCAACTTATGACATTTTAAGGGCAGAGTACTACTTAACCACTTGTAAGTAAACTTGATAAATTTGTATTTCTAATAATTTGTCTCATATTCCATTTAAATGGTTCAATGGAATATATTATGAGAAATGCTAAAACAAAATTCTGAAAAAAATATTCTAGGTGTAGGTAATGTAACAAATAAAATTAGACATCTGAATTGAGATTGGAACATTATAGTCCGACAATTGATATGAGACATTATAGTTACCCTTTCAATAATCTTTGAAATAGGTTTATCAATATTACTAGATTTAATTCAAACTATTTTGAACTACTTTTAGAAATATGAATCATATTTTTTTAGTGACATGACTAAGATAAGACATTACTTTAACCAGAAGAAAGGGAATAAACTATTGACTGCCAGGCTACATCCATAGAGGAGAAGACCAACACAAGTAGAGGTTGGCAAGGAAAGAGGATAACACAATTGATTGGCAGTGTGTGTTCCTGCAATTGCTCTCAATAAAAGAAGCAAAATGCTCCAAGAGAATCAAGGTTCCCAGATGGGAGCATAAGTTATTCAGGTCATTTCCCTGGAGGAGACAGCTCTTCTCTGAAGTAAGAGAACTTCTTATAATGCAAATTAACAGTGGCATTTATATTAGTTAGGTTATCTCAATGTATGTGCAGATTTATTACATATTACATACATACATTACCTAACTACTTTTTCAGGCGTGTGCTCTAAATGCTTTGTGTATTGGCAATTCACCACTTTTGTGTGATATTAATAAAAATGTGCCAACAGCCTAAGGTGGGAAGGAAGAAGGCAATGAGAAGGCGGCAGAATTGAAAGTCAGTAGAGATGTCACAAGACAAAAAAGACAAATAGAATACAAGTTAAGGACAGAGAATTGTCATTGAATACAATCAGTGTCTCACAGTACAGGCAGTGAGATATAGGACAATAAATCAGATAGCTCCTATATAGAAGCACTTAGCTGAAAGCTGAGAGTAAGCAGCAGCTAAGGCACAAGACTTGGGATTCCAGTTATTTTTAAGGAAGTTTAGTTAGGAGACCTGTCTTCTGGGACCTTAATGCTATTTGGTGATGAAAAGACTAAACTTGTCTCTTTGTAAATTCTTAGGTTGATGTGAAACGAAACTATTCTTAGGTTGATATGACATGAACCTGAGGGAGGAAAAGATAATATTTCCTAGGACACACACAGACCTAAAAAGGTCTAACCTGTAAACTTAACGTAACCTGAAAGGAATATAGCATCTTAAGAATTGCATTAAGCTATTGCAAGGGAAAGGAGGGAGTGAGAAGCCAGCATGAGGCTGAGCATGGTGAGCTAATAAGTAACTTAAGGGAACATCTACACTTTGAGGACATTGTTTATAAGGGAAGAAAGGGGGCATGGTATTACAATTTGGATTTCTGATTGGATACAGGTTTTTCAAAGACCTCCATCAAGGGTGGGACTGGAAGGCTGACATTCCCTGGTTGCCTCAGGGAGTATTACAATTTTATCTCCAGGCTTTCACTGTTACCTCACCTACCTACCCAGGACCTCATCACTAGAGGATTTTATATTGGGTTTCAGTGATTTTTCGTCTCTTCCCATTGTAGAGTTTATATCAACTAGAATGTATATACATATACATTGTATTAATAGAGAGCATTGTCAAATGGGAGAAATATTAGACTTGTTTTATTCATGAATGGAAGGTATAGATCTGCAAATTGAGTTTTGATGTAGAGAAAAAAAACTTTCTAACAGTAAGAAGGATCCCAAAGGGAAATAGGCTATTTTAAGAAAGACTGCTTTTAAGGTGAAACCAGTCTTTTAAGGGGAATATTTGTAGGGCCTCTTAGGAAATAATACCTTTTTAAAAAGATTTTAAAGCACAAATAAAGCACCAATTTGATTGCACAAATTTGATAGCAAGGTGATCCCTATGAACATTAAGAAACCTCACACTTAAAAGTTAAGGACTTAAAAAGAAGACTTAAAAGTTAAGGACTTAAAAACAAGTTAAATTGATTTAAGACAGTGAAGGACTCACACTTAGAATTTCTATTTTCATTTCAACAATTTTCTGTTTCTCTAAATTGTAATCATTCTTTAGGAGCAGGTTTCTTGGGGAGCTTGTAGAGGCAGCCTTCCTTTCAGTTCAGTTCAATAAAAACAAAATGCAGCCAGGAGTTGAAGTTCAGATCCTTTATTGTGTCCTTCAAAATCCTGAATCTTTTCCTGGGCCCAGTTAGCTTTCTTAGAGGCCTATCCCTCTCTTTGTTTCCCGCAAGCTCATGTGCAAATGGCTCCAGCCAGCACGAAGGTTGAAGTGGGATTGAGTCTGACTCTGAATACCCCAAGTAGTTTTCCCAAAGTCCTCCTTGGCCCTGAGAGCCTCTTGCTTATATGCTGCCCACTGAGCACACACCAATCATTTCATCACCAGGAAACCATTATTTGCTGTAGGATTAATTCAATGCTAAATTAGATTTAATCATTGTCTCCTCAATTCCACTCAGTACTTCAAGTTCTGGCCCATAACATCTCCTTGTAGGGTTAGATCAATCATACTGAATTAGGTAATTATATCCATTCCAGTGACTTAGCACCTTATAAGAATCCTAACACATTTCTATTGTCACTACCTTCCACCAATTAGTGATGAAAACCATCTCATTCCACTATGCTTTATACAATGCTTTTTATTTTTATTTTAGAGAAGCAAAGATTTTCCCCTCCTGCAGCAAGAATAATAAATGATTACTCCACCTAAAACTACATTTTAATTTAATACTCTAGTATTTGATATTAAGACATTTCTTCAACTCTGAAACTATATACCACTAAAAGGGAAAAATCCTAAAGATGTTTTTAAAAAGTAGTAAAGTAGTAAAACTAAAAATTATTTTGGAGACAAGTAAAAAAGTACCACTTGAGAAATCATAAAAGTTTTAACTATTTGTGATGACTAGAGAGAACCTAAAAGCAGTTACTAAAATGAAAAACCAAATAAAATACCATTTCAAAATAAACTTCAAATAAAATTCAAAGTCAAAACGAAAAGATAAGTAGATTTCCTGGGAAGAAGAAAGAAATGACAGATGATTGACTAAATCTAAGAGGCAAAAAATAATAATAATAATAATAATCTGCTTACAAGACTATCTGAGGCATATAGCAGCTTAGAAATTTTCGTCCCAAGTGAGGATGATTATGATTTGACATAGTCATAATCCAATAATCTTGCCTAGGACTGCAAAGATTGGGGCTAAACCTAGAGTCAAGTTCTCTTTCTAGAATCTCAACTATTATGATCATTAGATAAAAACAATACATAAGGCCTAGAAATACTGATAATAATCCTGTACTAGGGATTGGGAGTAAATAGGGAAGTAAAATACATCTGAAATTGACCTACCAGAAGTGTAAAATGGTAGGTGAATTTCAAGTGCATTGTACTTCCATGTTTGGCTGCAAAGCTGCAAGAGGATGCCTCTTTAAAAAACAATACTCAAAAAGGATGGAGATCATACACACTTGATCCACCTGTGGGCACTAAAAGGTGAAGGGAAAACCCCTTTTTCTTTCCTTTTACCTTGTGGCTCAGAGAAATGGGCTGTGGTATTTGTTTCTCTTCTGTTTTTATTTGGCCTTATCGGTTTCTAGGCAGAAGTGATAGAATCCCCATCAGAGCTAGGAGTTTAAGCCATGACAATATAGGATTCAGCAGCCAGCCAATTCAGTAGAAAAGCGTAAAGAATTCACATGCCTGGCTGTAACGTTCAGCCTACCTTTCTGGAGATCCTCTGGAAGGGCCATATATGAAAAGACTCAACTTGTCTCTTTGTAAATTCTTATATATGCTCTTTAAAAGAATGCAATTTGGAAATTAACTTCCCTGTGTATAATTTCTATGATTCATTGTATCTATCTGTATTGGACAACTAAGTGAGGTATTCTGAGAGAGCAACGAAGCTGATACTATAAAGTATACATGCAAAACCAGTTGCCTTCAGTTATAATCATTAATTACAAGCCTGCTTTTTGCCTGTCTTTATATGAAAATCATATTGTAAATCTTTATTTTAAACTGAAAATATGGATAAATAAAGTTTTCCAAGCACTTAGGATTTGCTTGGGACAGGAAAGTTCTTATTGAAATCATCTAAAGAAAAAAAAAATAGCATATATGTACATAAGGCTGTAGATATGCAACTGAACAAAATGTATATTGAGTTGCATTTTCTATGATTACTAGAAGCTTCTTTTGCTCTATATTGTGTACAATAGGTTGACCTGTTGTTTCTAGTAGTTTGGTTGGAGGCATGAAGCATGGAGTAGACACTATTTGCCCATCCTGGTACAAGGTAGTATCCCTATCTTCTGACATTTTCATTTGATTTCTCTCAACTCATTGAGTTCTCTCATCTCTCCTCTCCATCTCTCTCTTGCCTTGCCTTGCTTACTCAAATCCCAGCTAAAATCTTCCTTTCTACAAGACGATTTCCCCAATCCTCCTTAATACTGATGTCTTCCTCTGGTGATTTTCTAGTTTGTCTTGTATGTAATATCATGTTTGTACTTAGCTATTTTCACATTGTTGCTTCCGTAGGAATATGAGTGTGCTGACAGTGAGGACTTTCTTGTATCATTCTTTGTATACTCAGCTTTTAGTGCAATGTAAGTTACATAGTAGACAATAGATTTATTGAATGACTGTTACTCACACATAGCGCTCCATCACCTGTCATAAAGTATCTTCACTGGCTGTTCCCATACCTGGAATGCTCCTCACTTCCATCTCCTGGCTTCCTTCAAGTCTCAGCTAAAGTCTTGCCTTCTATACATGCTTTATCACCCTTAAAACTAGAGCGTTCCATCTGAGACTACTCCCACTTCAGTTTATAAGTATCTGATTTACACTTAGTTGTTTTGACCCATGTAATCTGACAATCTCTCTCTCTCCTTTCCAATGCATCATACTTCTTCAACATACATTTTGTGCTCCCAGAAATACCCTCATTTTCTATTTCCTCAACTTTCTCATTTCATACAGTATACTTCATCATACCTTGACCTGATACAAAGATAGTTAGACCTCTGATCACCAACTAATACAGCACTGCTGCCCTTATAAATTCTCAATTTCTTATTTGATCACACTCTATTCTCATCCCACCTCTTTGCAAATTTAAACCCTGTTCTTCATCCAGACCTGACCTCTAATCCCAGATTAGACCATCCCTTCTGGACTAGCTTTTCTTCTTTCCCCATTTTGATTCCCTGGCGAAGCATTCAATTTGTCTGTTCAACTCTACATACCCACTTATCAAATTGCCAACTGTATCTTTCTCAGACTCAGTCTTGAATCATTCCTGCCCTTGAATCACTCCTGCCCTGCACTGCCTTTGCCCTTATATACATGCTACAGAAAAGAATGCAACTGTGGGCTACTACTACATAACCTCAGCCGGGTTCTGAAAGACTATTTATCTCATTTAATCAATCAAATACTTTCAGCCACTGTCTTCTCCTTCACCTCTCTCACATGAAGAGGTGGCGCTTCTCCTTGCCAATGAAAATGCCTCTACACATACAAGCAATACCATTCTATCTCACCTATCATTTCTCTTTAAACATTCCTCTTCTCACTTAACTTCAATCATTCCCTGCATCCTGGCTATTCCCCTGCTTGCCTACAAACATCCCCAAAGAACCTTTACTTATTCAATCCATACCCTCTATCATCCCAAATCCCTACTGTCTTTTGTAGCTAAATGCCTTAAGAAGCCCGTTGACAACTGGTATCTCCACTTCCTCTCCTGTCATTTTCTTCTAATACTCTGTGTTCTATCTTCCAAATTCTTCAAAATTATTAGTGATCTCTTAATTGCCAAATCCAATGGTCTTTTTTCAGTTCTCATCTCTACCTCTCTGCAGTCTCCCTTGGTGATGAACTCCTCTGACTGACCTCGTCCAATGCAGGGGTAATCCCTGCTCCTTCATTTCTCTGTACCTATTGCTGACACAAATAGTAATGGTTTAATAGAAGCAACAACTTTTGGCCTTGGCACCTTTATTCTTCACATATTTCACCAGATGGGGTAGTTAGGTGGCATAATGAATAAGAGATCTGGGTCTAGAGTCAGGAAGAGTCATCTTGAGGGGCACCTAGATGGCAAAAAGGAAAAAGCACTTGCGCTGGAATTAGGAGGGTTTGAATTCAAATCTGTCTTTAGACACTTAACACTTCCTTGTTGTGTGACTAGGCAGACGAGTCACTTAACAAGGTTTGCTTCATTTGTCAAAATGAACTTAAGGAAACAGCAAACCATTCCAGCAACTTTGCCAAGAAAATTCCCTTCATTTTAGACATGACAGAATTTCAGCATAAGAGAATAGTATTTCCTCCCACATCATCACTAATGAAGAATAAGTTAGTTTTTGTTTTAAAATAAAAAGCAATTTTTCATTCATTAAAATTGAACAGGCACTTTCCAACAATGAGATGATTGATGCCAGTTCCAATGATCTTGTGGTGAAGAAAGCCATCTGCATCCAAAGAGAGAACTGTGGGAACTGAATATGGATCACGACTTAAACATTCTCACTCTTTTATTTTTTATTCACTTGCATTTTGTTTTCTTGCTCATTTACTTTCCTTTTTTTAATCTGATTTTTCTTGTGCAGCAAGAAAAGTATATGTTTATACATATTAGATTTAACATATATTTTAATATGTGTAACATATACTAGATTGCTTGCCATCTAGGGGAAAGAGTGGGGGCAAGGAGGAGCAATCTGAAACATAAGGCTATGCAAGGGTCAGTGTCAGATTATCGATGCATATGTTTTGAAAATAAAAAGTTTTATTAAAATAGTTTTAAAAAATTAATAGGCAGCAAAACCATTTTGCTGACAAATAGAGTAGCTGATCACTGGAATAGGTTAATTTCATGGTCAAAACAGTCAATAACTATAGCAATCTGTAACCCTGGCCCTCAGTTTCCCTTCTCATCCATGGGGTAAATATAGTACAACAAACTATTATTCACCCTTGTTATACAACTGTGGGATAGCCCTGGGAACAAATATCGCTGTTGGATAGCCCTGGGAACAAATATCGCTTTCAGAACATCATCCTGGGTGGATTTTGGCCAAATCCAACAGAGCAGAGTTATCTACATACTAGAGCAAGTTACTCCAGTAACAATTTTCTCACCCTTGACAAGCTCCAGAAGGTCTGGCTCCCCTTCTATATTTGCTGGAGAAAGTGAAGTTAGCGTCGTTGGCATGTAACCTTCTTTGCTCCTTGGGTTATTTAAGTCACATTTATGCTTATGCATAAATTGTCATCTCACACCAATCTGATCAATTGAATCAAATGATCTTGGGCGACATCTAGTGGTTCTGTCCAAGATTGCCCTTAAATTCTCAGTTAAAGCTCTTCACCCCTATTCTCTCACTCCAGCAGCCAAAGCTGCTCTGGCACAAGTTATATAGACTCTCTTCACTCAGGGTCTCATCATTATGACCCAGAACTTCCAGTTACCTTGTCTCTTTCTCCTGCTCCCGAATACCTTACAGCCTTACTCCACCAAGGTGATTCTATTTTAGAATGTTTTTTCCCTTCTATTCAGCCTTACCATGTGATTTTACCTTATGCTGCTTTGGCAGGACACCTCCTGCAAAGAGCAATTAAAAGAACTCTAAAGCTTCCTTGTTTCTCTGTTTGTCTCAATCCTTTGGTCTACCACATCCTTTATGTCTATCCAAGCTAATGAACACTTTGCAGTTTTTCAGGTGGCAATCTTCCACAGAGGCTCTAATTTGTTTCAGTTGTTTACAGCATATCATTATTGCTTTGCAAAAAACAAGAAGCTATTAACCAACATTTATTACAACTTATAATTGAAGTAAGAGATACATTATTAGTTTTAGGAGATCATGTAGATTACTCAGAACCACAATTTATGTTGACATGTGATTATAGGGGGAGCTAGGTGGGGCTGCTAATAGGGCACCAGCCCTGAACTCAAGAGGACCTGAGAGCCAATCTGATCTCCAACACCTAACACTTTCTAGCTGTGTGACCCTGGGCAAGGCACTTAACCCCAATTGTCTCAGAAAAGAAAGAAAAAAAAAAAGGAATGTTATTTTAGATTTCACCCTCTGTATGTCACTGCTGTAACATCCTTCTAAGAATGGTGTTAATATGGCAAACTTTGAAAAAATCATATGAACTGGGCTTCTACAAATCAATCTGACCCCAAAGGCATTGATGAATTCAGGAATTTGTTCCAGCAAGCCTTGATTTCTTGGCACTTTGCCTTCTCCTGCCATGGTTCTATTATCACTGCTCCTTTGTTGATATTTACATTCTGTTGCCAGATATCTTGGCTTTGTCAAGTTGCAGGGGGTGTGTACAAAACAGTTGGTGGTTATTGATCACCTGGTACTTCTGCAACAAATTGCCTGCTTCCCAAACAATCAGACTTGCTTAGTCTGTGATTAGTTTGCAGAATTCCAGGTCATTCTGATCTGGCACTGAAACCCTCCTTCGAGCCAGCCAGCAGACAGTCAAAGGCTGAAAAGGACTGGGAACAGATATGCTGGAATGGAATGGTAAATAGGCTGGATAGAAGGTGATACTTTATCTGAAAACATTAAAGTTTCTCTTTGAACCCTAAATTGACAGTCGCTTCATACTCTGGTTAATTTATCTACTTTTTGTTTTTCTTTTGTTTCCTTAGCAACTTTGTGGTTTTAGAGCTTAAGAGAAGGCTCAAAAACTACAAAACCCTTTGCACACAAATAAAGTCAGATCTAACCAATTAGAAAAATATTAAATGCTCTTGGCTAGGTAGAGCAAATATAATCAAGATGATAGTGTTACCTAAAATAATTTATTAGTTAAAAAGTTAAAATTTATTTAAAAATAAATTATTTAGTAGTTAAAACTATTTTAATGACCTAGAAAAAAATAACAAAATTCATCTGGAAAAACAAAAGGTCAAGATTTTCAAGGGAAGTAATGAAAAAAAATCAAATGAAGGTGGCCTAGCTGTGCCAGATCTAAAACTGTATTATAAAGCAGGGGTCACCAAAGTCATTTGGTATTGGCTAAAAAACAGACTAGTTGATCAGTGGAATAGGTTAGGTTCACAGGACAAAATAGTCAATAACTTTAATAATCTAGTGTTTGACAAACCCAAAGACCCCAGCTTCTGGGATAAGAATTCACAGTTTGACAAAAACTGCTGGGAAAATTGGAAACTAGTATGGCAGAAAGTAGGCATTGACCCACACATAACACAGTACACCAAGATCAGATCAAAATGGGTTCATGATTTAGGCATAAAGAATGAAATGAGAAGAACAGAGGATAGTTTACCTCTCAGACCTGTGGAGGAGGACCAAAATTTGTGACCAAAGAAGAACTAGAATCAGTATTGATCACAAAATACAAAAATTTTGATATCAAATTAAAAAGCCTTTGTACAAACAAAACTAATGCAGACAAGATTAGAAGGAAAAAAAGTGGGAAAATATTTTTACAATCAAAGGTTTTAATAAAGGCCTCATTTCCAAAAAGGCCTCATTTCTAAAATATATAGAGAATTGACTCTAATTTATAAGAAATCAAGCCAATCTCCAATTGATAAATGGTCAAAGGATATGAACAGACAATTCTCAGATGAAGAAATTGAAACTATTTCTAGTCATATGAAAAGATGCTCCTACTCATTATTAATCAGAGAAATGCAAATTAAGACATCTCTGAAATACCACTACACACTTGTCAGATTGGATAGAATGACAGGGAAAGGAAATGCTGAATTGTTGGAGGGGATGTGGGAAAACAGGGACACTGGTACCTTGTTGGTGGAATTGTGAGTACATCCAGCCATAATGGAGAGCAATTGGGAACTATACTCAAAAAGTTATCAAACTGTGCATCCCCTTAGACCCCAGCAGTGTTACTACTCCCAAAGAGATCTTAAAGAAGGGAAAGGGACCTGTATGTGCAAAAATGTTTGTGGCAGCCCTCTTTTGGGGGCCAGAAATTGGATGCCCCTCAATTGGAGAATGGCTGAATAAATTGTGGGATATGAATGTTATGGAATATTATTGTTCTTTCAGAAGTGACCCACAGGATGATTTCAGAAAGACCTGGAGAGATTTACATGAATTGATGCTGAATGAAATGAGCAGGACCAGGAGATACTTGTATACTTCAACAACAATACTACAGGATGATCAATTCTGATGGATGTGGCCATTTTCAACAATGAGATGATCCAAGTCAATTCCAATAGAGAAGTAATGACCTGAACCAGCTACATCCAGCAAAAGAACTCTAGGAGATGATTATGAACCACTACATAGAATTCTCAATCCCTCTAATTTTGTCCATTTGCATTTTTGATTGCCTTCAGAGGCTAAATGTACACTATTTCAAAATCCGCACAAATCTTTTTGTACAGCCAAACAACTGTTTGGACATGTATACATATATTGTATTTAATTTATACTCTAAAATATTTAACATGTATTGCCATCTGGGGGGAGGGAAGGAAGGGAAAAATTAGAACAAATGTTTGGCAATTTTCAAGGTTGTAAAATTACCCATGCATATATCTGGTAAATAAAAACTATTAAAATAGTAAAAAAAAAAAAATTGGACTGCTGGTATGAGGAGACAGAAAGTAAACTGGTCCTGGGAATTCAGCATGTAGAGACTGAGTTCTAAGCTTCCAGAATCCTTACAATGAAAGTCCTGGGGAAATTGACAGAATTGGAGACTGCATAAGTGAAGGGATATCCCTTACTGGAGTAAGCTCTCCACCAGAAATTCACTCTAAGGTCTCTGACTTCCTGATTTTAATTCCTACTGATAGTGAAGCCATAACAGGAGAAAGAAAGAGACATAGGCAGAAACAGAGACAGGGGGAGAGAAAGGAAGGAGACAGAAAGAAAAGACATGAATAAAAATTTGGTAACTACCACTAGTCATAGGAAAACTCTAGATGTGTTTTATCACTGCTCTCAGAAAACAAGTGACTACTCCCTGTAAACTGATCCAAACATTTTGGAGAGCAATTTGGAACTATGCCCAAAGGGCTATCAACCTGGGTATACCCTTTGATCCAGCAGTGTTTCTACTGGTTCTGTAGACCAAAAAAGATCATAAAATTGGAAAAGGATCTACATGTGCAAAAATATTTGTAGCAGTCTTTTTTATCGAGGCGAGCAATTGGAAATTGAGTGAATGTTCATTAATTGAGGAATGACTGAATAAGTTATGGTATATGAATGTTATAGAATATTATTTTTCTATAAGAAATGATCAGCAGGATGATTTTAGAAAGACCTAGAGAGAATTACACAAACTAATGCTGAGTGAAGTGAGCAGAACTAAGAGAACATTGTACACAGCAAGATGGTGATTCAGACCAATTCTCATAAATTTGTGATGGAGAAAGACATCTATATCTAAAAAGAGGAATGGGGAGACTTAATGTGAATCACAATCTGGTATTTTCACAATCTTTGTTATTTGCTTTTTGTTTTCTTTCTTTTTCTCCCCTTGTTGATGTGATTTTTCTTGTGCCTCAAGATAAATGTAGAAATATGCATAGAAGGAAAAAAAAAAGAGAGAAAGCTCAGCAAAAAATAAAATGTCTTGACCATAAACACCGGTGTTTCTCCTTTTCTTACTTTCATGGTCTCTATGAGTGCTAGCAGGTCTGTCATTGGTATTTCACAATAAAGAGTGATATTAGAAGCAAACTAGCAGAACATAGAATAGTTTGTCATTCAGATCTGTTGAGAAGGACGAAATTTGTGACCAAAGAAGAACTGGAACTCATAACTGAACACCAAATACATAATTCTGATTATATTAAGTTTAAAAGTTTTTGTACAAACAAAACTAATGCAGACAAGATTAGAAGGGAAGCAATCAATTGGGAAAACATTTTTACATTAAAGAATTATGATGATAAAGGGCTCATTTCTACAATATAGAGATTATTGACTCAAATTTATAAGAATTCAAGACATTCTCCAATTGATAAATGATCAAAAGGATATTAATTTTCAGGTGAAGCAATTAAAACCATTTCTAATATATGAAAAGGTGCTCTAAATCACTATTGATCAGAGAAATGCAAATTAAGACAACTATGAGATATCACTACACATCTCTCAGATTGGCCAAGATGATAGGAAAAGATAATGATGAATGTTGGAGTGGATGTGGGAAAACTGGGACACACACAATGTTAGTGGAATTGTGAACCGAATTAGCCATTCTGGAGAGCAATTTGGAACTGTGATCAAAAACTTATCAAACTGTGCATGCCCTTTGATCCAACAATCTTTTTGCTGGGCTTGTACCCCAAAGAGATCTTAAAAGAGAGAAAGGGACCCACATGTGCAAAAATATTTGTGGCAGCCATTTTCAAGAAACTGGAATCTGAGTCGATGTCCCTCAGTTGGAGAATGGCTGAATAAGTTCTGGTATATGAATGTTATGGGATATTATTGTTTTATAAGAAACAATTAGCAGGATGGTTTTCGAGAGGTCTGGAGAGACTTACATGAACTGATGCTAAGTAAAATGAGCAGAACCAGGAGATCACTGTACACAGCAACATGCTGATCAGTTCTGGACATGACACTTTCCAACAATGGGAATGCTGAGGCCGGTTCCAATGATCTTGTGATGAAGCGAGCCATCTACATCGAGAAGGGATTGTGGGAACTGAGTATGGATCATAACCTAACATTCTCTTTTTGTTGTTGCTTGCTTGCATGTTGTTTTCTTACTCATTTTCTTTATCTGATTTTTCTTGTGCTGCAAGATAATCGTATAAATATGTTTACATATATTGGATTTAACATGTATTTTAGCATATATAACATATATTGGATTGATTGCAATCTAAGAGAGGGAGTGGGGGAAAGAAGGAGAAAATTTGGAACACAAGGCAATGCAAGGGTCAATGTGGAAAATTATCAATGCATATTTTTGAAAATAAAAAGTTTTAATTTAAGAAACAAACAAACAAACAAACAGAACACTTTTTGACCTCTCCCAGCCCTATTTTATGTAAGGAGAAAATCACATCCAGAGAGGCTGAAAGAATTTCCAGGTCATGCAAGCAAGAAGTGGCTTTGATTTCATGTTCTGTTCTTTTCACTATTCTCTTAGTATGGGTATACTCTACCCATACTCTGACTATAGTAGATGTCCAAATAAAGCAGTACTGTCACTACCAAAAAAAATTAATAAAAAAAAAATAAGCAGGAAAGACAGGTGGCTCCAATTTTCAGTACTTGTTATCTAATCCCTAGGAGGAAAAGTCTGACCTTGATCCTGTCCCAGGTGCTGAGAGGGATTTCTTTTCGGAGGGTTAATGGTGGTGGTGGGGGGGCAAGGACTCACATGGAAGGATGGGGAATGTCTTTGGCTCCTCCGTTGTGGGTCTTCCCTTCTCCACCCCTTTCCAAACATTTGCTCTTACCCCTTCACCTTATTCAGATCATTCACGTTGTGCTTTCTGAGCAGGGGACTGCTGCACCTTCGCCACATCCCCGAGCAATGCAGCTTTGTGGATGTTCCCGAGGTCCTTGCTCCAGACCAGGTATCCTTCTGTGATACATACCTAGTATCTTGTGGTTCGTTCATACAGCACTTTTCATACTTTATCTTTATTTTTTATTGCACTTTTAGTTTGGACTCCAAGTAACAAGGCAGTTTGATGAAGAGGCGAAACTGCCCCTTCTTGCTGAGGTGGAAAATCTTCTTCATCCTGGACACAAGTTGAATGAAGCCAGGGGAGAGGGCTGGTTGAGAGAACTGGCGGGTAAGTCCCCTCTTGGGTCCCTCAGCCTGCTAGGAAGGAGAATTAAAGGGGGAATAAACAGGTAAATCACAAGTAACTGGAGGCCAGAGGTTTAGAGACTTAGGAGCCCACAGCAGTTTTAACCGATTTAGCCCTAGAGAGCCGCCTGCAATCCTAGCAATGGCAGGAGGGAAACTGAACTGCGGCTGTGTTTGTCAGGTCCGTGGTTCATATGGATGCGAAAAAGGGGGAAATCACTGACAGGTGGGTGCGTCCGTTAGCTCTCAGCTCGAGGAGTCCAAAGTTCTAGGTCTTGCGTTCGAATCTTGGGAACTGCTCTGTTGCTTACTTTGATGGATTCACCATTTCCTTTGCCCGTCTCGGTTTCTTCTACTGTAAAATGAAGACATTCTACTAGATAATTTCTCAAATATCTTGCAACCCCTAACAGTTCTGTGAAGTTGAAGAAGGCGCCCAGATTGAAAAGGAGTCCTGGAATAGACAAATGTAGTGTAGATTCCTTTTTTGATCCTTCCTTCCTTGTTATTGACTTCATGAGTGTCTGGGAAAGATTTGTACGGGACAGAGAGCCTGTCCCATGGAGAGGAGAGCTGTTCTCAATCAGGCAGTCCTGAGTTCAAGCCCATCCTATACAGCATTTAAATTGTCTTATTCATGCTGTAATTTATGGAGGAGCAGAAGGGAGAAGAGGGTTACAGTAGTTCAGTGGAGAAAAGATATGTCACTTTTAGTGGAAAGGTTTAAACGTACCCTAAGATTGTAGAATATATAGAGGATATCCTATGTATATAGAGTGCTCTATATACATTAAGAGTAGTGACTGAGTCAAAACTTCAAGAAAGATGAGCCCAGAAGACTTTGCAAATTTCAGAAAGTCATGAGGCTTTGGAAAGGCACTAAAACTATGGCTGTAGTTCTTTACCGAAGTGGTCAATTGTGGTGGTGGTAGTAGCAGTCTAAACGAGATGAAGAGTTGGCATTTGAGAAAGAGGAGCCATTGGAAATATCTGCCTTGTAACACACACACACACACACACACACACACACAGTGTTTGAATGAAACTTGGTCATGAAAAATGTAAAATCATGAATTTGAACACTGTCAAACTGAATCATTGTTTTAGCCTCTTGGAAGATAATTACAAATTACAACTTGGCTACAAGTTGCATTTACAAGTCCTATTTAAGTTTTTCTTTTAATGCACACTCTAATTCTTTTTATGCTAATCATTGTTTTATTTGGGGGAAGAAAGTAAACTGTCCTTTCATCTAAGATATGTGATAGTATTTTGAATTTCTCTCCTTTGGGAAAAACCTAGATTCCCCAAAACAACACTAGCATAAATAGGCATTTTTCCTTGGAAGAAGGGTGGGAGTGAGTAGAAAGGAAGGGAAGGAGGTAATGGAAGTTCTAATTTCATTGCAATTTCATTGATTTCTTCTGCTATTTGAATGTGAGACTTCTCCCAAATGTGAACCTTGGGAAAAGGGTGAAGGTAGAGGAAGGGAAAAAGGTAGTGAAGGTTAAGATTCTTTTTGGCTTGTGCCAAGGGGTTAACCATTGCCCCTGTTGTGGGGACTGGTGTAATTTTGGATCCCTTTACTTTGGAGGGCAACTAGGGGGCTCAGTGCATTTAGAATAAGACATCGAGTGAGAAAGACTTTAATTCAAGCCCAGGCTCAGATGTTTCCTATGTATATGATCCTGGACAAGATGTTTACCTTCTAAATGCTTCACTTTTCTCAGCTATGAGATGGGGAGAATAATAGCACCCACATTCCAGAACTGTTATGAGGATCAAGTGAGATAACATTCACAAAGGGCTTAGCACAGGTCTTGCATGTAGTAAGCACTATATAAATGTTACCCATGATGATGATAATTATTAGAGAGATTCTCTACAGAGGACTCCTGTAAAGTGAGTGGGTGTCTTCCCATATAAAATCTAACATAAGCACAACTAGCTAGATTTCATCAAGGTCCACAAAATTTCCTTTGATTTTCTTGTATATTTCTTTCCTCTAGCTCTGACTTTGAGGATATTGTATGGTGCTAGAGATAATGGAGGTTGCCCTTCATTTTCAAAGAGGACTAAAATGACATTACTATGTTAGTATCAAGTCATAATATCTGATTGTGACTGATCAGATCAATAAGACCTTGGAATCCTGTGCCACAGGTCAGACACAAATTGTCCTAATGCATATTTGAGATGGTTTCTCTAACTTTGTTTATGTCTTGCTTCCTCTAAGTGAATTCAATTCTGCTTTGCTTATAGAGCACAGCACACACTATGATGGCGTGCTGTACTTGCTGTTCTATGCCAGTGTCTTCCATATAGCCATATAGAAAACTTGAAAGTTCTTAAGAGAAACATTAAGAGTGTCTCTGTATTGCTTTTTTTGGACCATCTTGTGAGTACTTGCTCTGCGTGAGTTCCCCATAAAAGAATCTTTTTGGCAAATATATGTAAGGCATTCAGAACAGTGTGTTCAATGCAATAGATTTATATGCTCTACATTAAAGTTTGAATGCTTGGCAGTTTAGTTCAAGAAAGGACCTCATTGTCTTGTATTTTATCCCACCAGGTAAGAGTTTCAGAATCTTCCTAAGACAATGCAAATGGCAGTGATTCAGTTTCCTGAATTCTTGGAATGCTGGCCAAGTTACACAGACATAACAACAATGAGGCCACTGCAATACCTCTGTAGTCCTTCAGTTTGTCAGTCGGTCAAATAGTTCTCAAATCCCAAGCTTTCCCACAGAGCCTCTCAAGCATTGAGCTAGCTCTCATAAAGACTATGTCAACCTCATAATCAATGTGTACATCCCTGGAGAATGTAGTGCCAAGATAAGTGAATTTATCCACACTATTAAAAACTTCTCTTTTTATTGTCAGTGTTTCCACATATAGATGGTCTGGTGCTGTCTAATGAAGAAACTGTGATTTCTTGCTATTAATTGTTAGGCCAAAATTTAGTAGAAGGAACAGAGAATTGATCCATACTTTGTTGCATCTTGGCTTCAAAGACTACATTGAGTGCACAATCATCTGCAAATAAAATGAAAGCAAATGCTTGTGCCAGTGTGATTGTAATTATAGCAGCAGTTGTGAGCTAGTGCCAAAGGAATAGTTTTTATGGGAAGAGGAGGAGAGATGGAAACTCTATGGGACAGCAACCTTTACTCAAATTAAAATCAGAGACTCTCAAAGCAAAAGCCAAAAAAGGATTTATTGCTATCTCACAAGAAAAGGCAAGGGCCAACAGATGAGGTATCAGTAGAAGAATTCAAAGCACAAACATCAAACAAAGGATTATATAGACTCTAATGCAAAAGTTCCCACTCCCTTCTAACCTTTTCTCCCATTGACTAGGGGCAGTCCAGACTTATACCCTAATGCAAAAATCTACAAAGAGATTAAAAATCTATCCCAGGAACAAAGAATACTAGCAGATGACATACTCTTCCTGTTTATGAAAACGTTAGGATATGGGTAGACTGGAGGGGAATGTAAGTTTATCTAAGTAAATCAAACAGCTGCAGCTTTTTGCTATAGTTCAACTTCTTATTGCATACTGAAGACAGAAGTAGGGCATACATTGAAGCCACATTCTTATGCGAGGTCTTCACTCATTTTATCACACTCAATCCCTTTTTTTTTTTTTATTAATTTTATAATTATATAGTATTCGCAGTATACATGCATGAGTAATTTTTTATAACATTATCCCTTGTATTCATTTTTCCAGATTTTCCCCTCTACTCCCTCCCCTAGATGACAGGCAATCTCATATATTTTACATATGTTACAGTATAACCTAGATATAATATATGTGTGTAAATCCAATTTTCTTCTTGCACATTAAGTATTGGATTCTGAGGTATAAGTAACCTGGGTAGATAGACAGTAGTGCTAATATTTACATTCAATTCCCAGTGTTCCTTCTCTGCGTGTAGTTCTTTCTGTCCATCATTGATCAGCTGGAAGTGAGTTGGATCTTCTTTATGTTGAAGATATCCACTTCCATCAGAATACATCTTCATACAGTATGGTTGTTGAAGTGTATAGTGATCTTCTGGTTCTGCTCATTTCACTCAGAATCAGTTCATGCTAGTCTCTCCAAGCCTTTCTGAATTCATCCTGCTGGTCATTTCTTACAGAACAATAATATTCCATAGCCTTCCTATACCATAATTTACCCAACCATTCTCCAATTAATGGACATCCATTCATCTTCCAGTTTCTAGCCACTATGAAAAGAGCTGCTACAAACATTTTGGCACATACAGGTCCCTTTCCCCTCTTTATTATTTCTTTGGGATATAAGCCCAGTAGGAGCACTGCTGGATTAAAAGGTATGCACATTTTGATAACTTTTGGGGCATAGTTCCAGATTGCTCTCCAAAATGGTCGGATCTTTCACAACTCCACCAACAATGTATTAGTGTCCCAGTTTTCCCACATCACCTCCAACATTCATCATTATTTGTTGCTGTCATCTTAGCCAATCTGAGAGGTATGCAGTGATATCTCAGAGTTGTCTTAATTTGCATTTCTCTGATCAGTAGTGATTTGGAACACTCTTTCATATGACTGGATATACTTTCAATTTCATTAGCTGAGAATTGTCTGTTCATATCCTTTGACCATGTATCAATTGGAGAATGGTTTGATTCCTTATAAATTAGGATCAATTCTCTATATATTTTGGAAATGAGACCTTTATCAGAACCTTTAACTATAAAAAATATTTTCCCTATTTGTTACTTCCCTTCTAATCTTATATGAATTAGTATTGTTTGTACAAAAAAATTTTTACTTTGATGTAATCAAAATCTTCTATTTTGTGATCAAGAATGATCTCTAGTTCTTCTCTAGTCATAAATTCCTTCCTTCTCCACAGGTCTGAGAGGTAGACTATCCTTTGTTCCTCTAATCTATTTATGATCTCATTCTTTATGCCTAAATCATGGACCCATTTTGATCTTATCTTGGGATATGGTGTTAATTGTGGATCCATATCTATTTACTGGTATACTAATTTCTGGTTTTCCCAACATGCATTTTTATCCCTAATGTTGGTATCTTTGGGTTTATCAAACACTAGATTGCTATAGTTGTACCCTTTTTGGTACTTTGTACCTAATCTGTTCCACTGATCAAGCGGTCTATTTCTTAGCCAATACCAAATGGTTTTTGTGACTGCTGGTATATAATATAGTTTTACAACAGGTATACCTAGACTACCTTCATCTGACTTTTTTTTTCATTAATTCCCTTGAAATTCTCGACCATTTATTTTTCCATATGTACTTTGTTATTTTTTTCTAGGTCATTAAAATAGTGTCTTGGGAATCTGATTGGTATAGCACTAAATAAATACATTTGTTTGGGGAATATTGTTATCATTATTATATTCGTTCGGCCTATCCATGAGCACTGGATGTCTTTCCAATCATTTAAATCTGACTTTACTTTTGTGCCAAGTGTTTTGTAATTTTGCTCATATAATTCCTGACTGTTCTTTGGTAAATGGATTCCCAAATATTTTATACCCTCGACTATTGTTTTGAATGAAATTTCTCATTGTATCTCTTGCTGCTGCATTTCGTTGGTGATATACAAAAATGCTGAGGATTTATGTGGATTTATTTGGTATCCAGCAACTTTGCTAAAGTTCTGAATTGTTTCTTACAACTTTTTCTTAGAATCTCTAGCATCTGCAAAGAGTGACAGTTTGATTTCTTCATTACCTACTCTTGTTCATTTATTCTCTTTCTCCACTCTTATTGCCGAGACTAGCATTTCTAATACAATAAAGAATAGTAATGATGATAGTGGGTAACCTTGTTTTCACTCCTGATCTTACTGGGAAAGATTCCAGTTTATCTCCCATTACATATTATGCTTACTGACAGTCTTAAATATATGCTCCTGACTATTTTAAGGAATAGTCCATTTATTCCTATACTCTCAAGAGTTTTTAGTAGGAATGGATGTTGTATTTTACCAAATGCTTTTTCTGCATCTATTGAGATGTTCATATGGTTTTTAATAAATTGATGATTAATATGGTCAATTATTACTAATAGTTTTCCTAATATTAAACCAGCCCTGAATTCCTGGTATAAATAACAGCAGCTGATGTGAAAAGCCCCTGCACTCAAACTGGAAGTGTCTGCCCAGAAACCACAGTCCCTACTTAAAAGGTTCCACTTCTCTGGGAATTCCGAGGCTGCTTGCCTGGCCCTATGTGGATTAGATGTTTCCTCGGGCTGTGTCCCCGCTGTTCAGGCTCTTAAGTACCCCATGGTGAAGCCCCGGACAGCAGAAGGGGCCTTCACAGCCGTGCTGAGATCTGTTAGATCACTTCTGGATTGGGGTGGTTCTAGATCTAGCTTTATATTTTAAAGTGGCTTGATTTCTCTTGTGAACTGCTGTTTTATAACCAGAGAAGAGCTACCAACCTGTGCCAGATTCCTCTATCTCATTGGCTTCTCTGATCCCAGTGTTCTCCCCAGCCCGATCGGCACAGTACACTAACACCTAACCCTCTGTGCTGGCCTTTTTTCTTCCTCCCCTTGGAACTGACCTTTTCTGTAGAGACTCCAGATTCTCTTCAGCTGGTATGTTGTGCTTCTAATCCTTGTGGTTTCTATCAGTGCAGCATTATTTTTGAGGCTGATTTAACTATTTGGTAATGAGGGAAGAAGGGAGCTTACAGATTTGTGTCTATCTTCCCCTGCCATCTTGGCTCCACCCCTGGCTGTAGCTTCTTCTGTTCATTATTGAACAAATGGAATTTATTTGATTCATCTCATTCTTGAAGAGAGCCATGTTCATCAGAATTGATCATCTTATACTATTGTTGTTGAAGTATATAATGATCTTCTGGTTTTGCTCTTTTCACTCAGCATCAGTTCATCTAAGTTTCTCCAGGCCTTTCTAAAATCATCATGTTGGTCATTTCTTATAGAACAAAATTTTTCCGTAAATTCATATACCACAATTTATTGAGCCATTCTTCAATTGATGGGCATCCACTCAGTTTCCAGTTTCTAGCCATTACAAAGAGGGCTGCCACAAACATTTTTGCACATAAAGGTCCCTTTCCCTTCTTTACCATTTCCTTGGTATATAAGCCCAATAGTAACATGCTGGATCAAAGGATATGCAGAGTTTGATAACTTTTTGAGCATAGTTCCAAATCACTCTCCAGAATGGCTGGATGTATTCAGAATTACAGCAACAAAGTATCATTGTCCCAGTTTTCCCACATCCCCTCCAACATTCACCATTATCTGTTTCTGTCATCCTAGCCAATCTGAGAGGTGTTCTACCAAACATTTAAAGGACAATTAGTTTCAATTCTGTGCAAAATATTTGAAAAAATACGGAAAGAAGGAACCCTACCAAGTTTCTTTTACACCAGATATAGTGCTGATATGTAAATAAGGTAGGGTCAAAACAGAGAAAGAAAATTTTACATCCATTTCCCTAATGAATATTGATGCAAACTTCTTAAATAAAATATTAGCAAAGAGATTATAGAAAATTATCACCAGGATAATACACTACGACCAAGTAGGATTTATACTAAGAATGCAAGGCTGGTTCAATATTAGGGAAATATTAGTATAATTTACTATATCAATAACTAAGCTAACAGAAATCATATAATTCTCTTATATAACAGATGCAGAAAAAGTATTTGACAATATCCAGCACCCATTCCTTTTAAAAACACTAGACCACAAAGGAATACATGGAGGTTTCCTTAGCATGATCAGTAGCATCTGTCTAAAACCAACACAAACATCATATGTAATGGGGATAAACTGGAAGTATTCCCAATAAGATTGAGGTGAAGCAAGGTTGTACACACTATTACCATTGCCATTCAATATTGTATTAGAATTGGTAGCTTTAGCAATAAGAGAAGAAAAAGAAATTAAAGGAATTAGACTAAGTAATGAGAAAATAAAATTATCCCTTTAAGCAAACGATGATTCTATCCTTAAAAGAATCCTAGAGAATTCATTTTCAAAGTACTAGAAACAATTAACTTCAGCAATGTTTCAGGATATATGATAAATCCATATACATCATCCACATTTCCACATGTTACCAACAAAGTCCATCAGCAAGCGATACAAAGAGAAATTGCATTTAAAATAACTTAGATAATATAAAATATTTGGGACTCTTCCTGCCAAGGCAAAGCCAGGAACTCTATGAGCACAACTCTATGAACAGTTTCCACACAAATAAATTTAGATCTTAAAAACTGGAAGAACATCAAGTGTTCATGGATAGCCCAAACTAATATAATAAAAATGACAATGTTACCTAAATTAATCTATTTATTCAGTGCCATATCAATCATACTGCCAAGAAAATACTTTACAGAGCTAGAAACAACAATAACAAAATTCATCTGAAACAACCAAAGATAAAGCATTTCAAGGAAACTAATGAAAAAAAATGCAGATGAATGTGACCTAAAACTATATTATAAACCAGAAGTCATCAAAATCATTTGGTACTGGCTAAGAAATAGACTAATTGATCAGTGGAATAGGTTAAGCTAACAAGACACAATAGTCAATAAATATCTAGTGTTTGATAAACCCAAAGACTCTAGCTTCTGGGGTAAGAACTCACTATTTGACAAAAATTGCTGGGAAAATTGGAAAATAGTATGGCATAAACTAAACAATGACCAATACCTAGCACCCTACATATCACAACAAGATCAAAATGAGTTCATGATTTGGACAAAAAGAGTAATACTCTAATGAATTTAGGAGAACAAGGAATCGTCTACCTTGCAGATCTGTGGAGAAAAGGAATTTGTGGCCAAAGAAGAACTAGAGGAGATTATGAAATGCAAAATGGATAATTTTCATTACATTAAATAAAAAGTTTTTGTACAAACAAAATCAATGCCGACATGATTAGAAGGGAAGCAGAAAACTGGAGATAAATTTTACATCTAAGTCTTCTTATAATGAACTCCTTTCTTAGAGAATTGACTCAAATTTATAAGAATGCAAGGCATTCTCCAACTGAAAAATGGTCAAAAGATATGAACAAATAATTTTTAGATAAAGAAATTAAAACTACTTCTAGTCATATGAAAAGCTGCTCTAAATCACTATTGATCAAAGGAATACAAATTAAGACAACTCTGAGATACCACTACATGTCTCTCAGATTGGCAGAAAAAGATAACAGGAAAAGATAAGAAAAGTTGGAAAAGTGATAGGAAAAGTGGGATACTAATATTGTTTATGGAGTTATGATCTGATCCAACCATTCTGGAGAGCAACTTGGAACTATGCCCAAAGGTCTATCTAATTGTACATACTCTTTGATCCACAGTGTCTTTACTTCATCTGTATCCCAAGGACATCTTGAAAAAAAGAAAAGAACCCACATGTGCAAAAATGTGTGTAGCAAGGAACTGGAAATTGAGTACAGGACCATCCGTTGTGGAATGGTTGAATAAGCTTGGTATATGAATGTAATGGAATATTATTGTTATGTAAGAAAAGATCAGCAGGATGATTTCAGAGAGGCCTGGACAGATTACATGAAATGATGCTAAGTGAAGTAAGAGAGAACACTATATACAGTAACAACAGGATTATACAATGATCAATTTTGATGTACATGGCTTTTTTTCAATAATAAGGTGATTCAGGCCAGTTCCAATGGACTTAAGATGAAGAGAGCCTTCTGCATCATTGTCTAAGCTAACTTTTAGCAGGATATAGTTTCCTTCCTTATCTCTTTTAATTAGATCAATTTCTGCTTTTGCTTGATTTGAGATAAGGATGGCTACCCCTAATTTTTTTGGCTTCACCTGAATCATAATATATTCTACTTCAACTGTTTACCTTTACTCTGTATGTATTTGCCTGCTTTAAGTGCGTTTCTTGTAAAAAAAACATATTGTAAAGTTCTTTTGATCCAGTCTGCTATCCGCCTCCATTTAATGGGAGAGTTCATCCCATTCACATTTATAGTTAAAATTACTAATTCTGTATTTCCTGCAATCAGATCCCCTAATTATGCTTTTTCCCCCTTGTCCCCCCTGAACCCCTTCCTCAGTATTGAATTTATGGACCCCACTTTTTAGTATCCCTCCCCCTCCTTTTAAATCACTTCCCCTTTCTTGTATCCTTCCCTTATTCCCCTTTTCCTTTTCCCTATTCCTCTCCCCCCTTATGAGGTGAGAGAGAATTCTCTGAAAAAAAAATTTGTCAATTATTTACTCTTTGAACCTACTCTGATGAGAGTAAGATTCACACAATGTTTCTTCCCCACTCTAAATTCCCTCAGATGTAGAAGATTTTTTTTTAATGTCTCTTCCTGGGATGTAGTTTCCCTCTTTTTATCTCTCCTTTCCCTGTTTCTGATACTATCTCCTTCCCTTTACTACTTCCCTTTTTATTGTTATATCAGTAAAATCAAATTATCCATGTAGACTTTCTGTATATCCACAACAGAGATACAGTTCTCAATAATTCTTTTTACCTTTTTCTGCTTCTCTTGAGTCTTGTGGATGTAGATCAAACTTTTCTGTTTAAGTCTTTTTTTTTTTTTTTTCTTAGAAAGAAAAGGAATTCCTTTATTTCATTAAATGACCATCTTCTTCCATGAAAGAAAATGCTAAATTTAGCTGGGTAGTTTATTCTTGGTTGCAATTCTTGTTCTTTTGCCTTTCGGAATATCTGGTTCCAGGCCCTTTGATTCTTTAATGTAGAGGCAGCCAGACCTTGAGTGATCCTTATTGTGTCACCTTGATATTTGAATTGTTTTTTCCTACCTGTTTGCAATATATTTTCCTTAGTTTGGTAGTTCTTCAATTTAGCCACTATCTTCTGTGGAGTTCTTTTTAGGGTCTTTTTCAGAAGGTGTTCAATGAATTCTTTCAATGACTATTTTCCCTTCTGTTTCTATTATCTTTGGACAGTTCTCTTTGATGATTTCTTAGAATCTAAGCTTTTTTTCAATCATAATTTTCGGGGAGTCTAATGATCCTGAGATGATCACTCCTAGATCTATTTTCCAGTTCTATAGATTTTCCCAGTAAATATTTGACGTTATTCTCCAGCTTTTCGTTTTTGTTTTTGTTTTTGTTTTGTTTGACTGATTCTTGGTTTCTCAATGAATCATTCATTTGTATTCAGTCCTTATTTTTAATGAGTTATTTTCTTCATTCACATTTTTTAGTTCTTTTTTTATATGTCCAATTTAGTTTTTAAATGAATTATTTTGGTATGTAAATTTTTTTTTTCCATTTCACTATTTTTGTTTAAATTGAGTTATTTTCTTTTTCCAAATCACAAATCCTACTTTCTTGGGAATTTTTTCATGTTTTCCAATTCAGAAATCCTACTTTCCTGTGATATTTTAACCTTTTCCAATTCACAAATTTTGTCTCCCTGAACGTCCTGTGAATTCTTTATTTTTTCCAAATCAAATTTCAGGACAATTTTATCCTCTATCATAGTTTCTCTTTCCTTTCCCAATTTTTTTAATAGTCTCTTCTAGGAGAGAGTTATGTGATGGGGGGCAGGTATCATTACCCTTTAAGATGTTATCTGGAGATTCTCTGCTGTTAGCCGCCTCAGGGTTGGATACCCGCTCTTTCTCTGTATAGAAGGTGTCAATAGTTCTCTTCAGCTTCTCACTAATTGTTAACACTCTGTGGGAAGTCTGCCTTTGGATAAGAAATGTATCACCTTCCTCCCAGCAAAGATGGATGCAGCAATCCTGTGACTGGCTTAAGAGAGTGCTCTGGGAGAGAGTTCCCCTCGTCCCTACCCAGAAATGCCTCAGAGGTGGTTAGCATAGCTGCGCTGTGAGGAGTGCCTAGTGAAGGACCCCTGCTGTGTGGCCTAGCAACTGTCTTGAGGTTTAAGGCTGAACAGTGAAAGCATCACAAACCCAGGCCAAGGCGTCCTATGAGGCCGTGGATATTAGCAGCTGACTTGAAAAGCCCCTGTGCTGAAACCGGAAGTGTCTGACGGGAAACCACGGTCCCTTCTGCAGAGATTCCATTTCTTTGGGAGTTCTGCTGTTGTTGGAGTTTCAATACTGCTAGAATTCCACTGCCTCAGACTGAGCCTTGTACTATGTGGATTAGAGCTGCCCCAAGCTGTGTCCCATGCTGTTCAGGTTCTTAACTGCCCCAAGGAGAAGCCCTGGACAGCAGAAGGCGGCTATGCTGAGATTGGTATTAGATCACTTCCAGATTGAGGTGGTTCTAGGATCTGGCTTTATATTTTAAAATGGCTTTGATTTCTCTTCTGATCTGCTGTTTTATAAGCAGAGTAGAGCTCTCAGTTTATGCTAGATTCCTCTATTTCACATCTTCTCTGATCCTAGAGTTTTCCCCAACCTGTTTGGCACAGTGTGCTAGCACCTAACCCTTTCTGTGCTGATCTTTCTTTCCTCCCATCAGAACCGACCTTTTCTATTGAAATTTCAGATTTTCTTCAGGTGGTAAGTTGTACTTCTAATCCTTTTGGTTTTTATCAGTCCACGAGGCTGATTTAACTAGTTGGTATTGAGGGAAGAAGGGAGCTTACACATTTGCATGTATCTTCTCTGCCTTCTTGGCTCTGCCCCCAATCCTATACTTTCAAGCCCAGAATTAATACTGAAACTAGACTTCAAATTTCTTTGTCCCTTCATTCATCCTTAACTTACTGGCTATTCCTTCTGGGAAGTTTTTTAGTTGCAGATATTGGACACCAACTCCCTTGAATATGATAACTAGGAAGGCAATTTCTTAACCTCTGGTAACCTGTCCACATGGACATCTTTCCTATATCTAACACTCTGATCTTCAGGGATTTGTTTTGAAAAATTCTCCAATATTTCCACTTCTTAACTAGGCTCCCAAGACTAGTCAACTAGAGTTGATTTTTTTTTCCTATAAGGAAACATTCAACAATTTTTATGCCTACTCCCCTTTAAAACTTCTTGAAAATTTAACTCTAGTTGTTGGTAACAAACAGTCCAAAGTAAATAAAAATGAGAATAACCTTCTGCTTTCCTTCTCTTTGGAAGAGTTTTCTTCTTTCAAAAGAGGGTGTGATTGTTCCCAGGATGGTCATATGTCTGAACAGCAGGTGGTGAGGAATCTCTCTCCCTAAGCCTGGTGGTTCTATAACAAATTATACCTTTTTGAAGGTGTTGGAACAGAACAATGGAGTGGAGAATCTCACTTCTCATCCATACCCATCAAGGGATTCATCCTAGGATGAACCTTAACATAATATGAGCAGGTGAAAGTTCCTTCTCAAGCATTTTAAGAAATTTCTCTACTGATGAGAAGAATGATGACTTCTTGTTGAATGAATTTAAAGGCAAAAAAAAAATAGATTTTAACCCTACCAACAGGAAGTTGTAAAATTACATAGGTGGCTAGCTGGCTGAAATTAAGGAATTAGCAATTCTACAGCTGAATCTCTTCCCAGATTTCAGAAAACAAAAATAAGAAAAGTAGAGAAAAATAACCCATAGTATACACTTAAAAATTTAAAAGGAGGGCCATATAATACATATAAATATAGATTTTGATTGGTACAAAACTTAAAAATTGAGATAAATTAGGGCCCTTCTGAAAAGAAAAAGAATTTAGTGTTAATGAAGGCAAACTTTAATTCTGAAGAGGCTTACCTAAACTCAAGAGAATTTGTGTGCAGATAGGGAGGCACTTATATTTATGGGCGATCCCTCCATGAAATTGCCACTTTGTGAGCACTTTCTTTTTGGGTCTTGGCAGGGACTGGTCAAAAGAGCATCAGTATTCCACCAAAGAAGCTATCATTTTGGAAATTAAAATTATCCCGCCTAAATGAGAAGAGCCTGAGGCTGAACTCAAAGCCTATGTCACTGTTTTAAAGGGTCCACAGTTCTCTGAAATGAAGTGAACCTCAGCTCTTCCTCACAATCTGGGATACTTCCTCATTCTAGGTCCCAATTTTTATAGGGTTAAATGTCTGGACATTCAAGAACAGCTATAAGAGATTAATTATTAATTATTATTATTAATTAAGCAAACTCATGTCAGCAGGGTGGCAAGGTGAGTGAGGTAAGGAATATCCCACAGATGGACGGGATTCTCCTTAGTTTGGGTATGAGAAAATGGTACAAATCATCTTGAATTGAGTGATCTAAGTAATCTTAAGATGGTCACCTGGTCCTATTAGACCAGTGATTGATTCAGAAGTACAAGAATATTTGGAGGGACTTTGCATATAGTTATTATGACTGCCACAATGGACTTGGTCTCCATGAGAAGGGGAATACAAGGATGGAGTTAACTTTCTATATGATTAAGCAACTGAACTTAAGATTCTGTAGATCCTAGCTCTCAGGTCTTACATACAGAACTTTGATAGTATTCCATCAAATTGATAAATACTGATTAGAATGAAGTAAGGATTCAAATGAATTATTTCTCAAATTTCAACTCACAAATGTATATTATTTCTTCCTTTATTTAAAACATGTAAATTTTCTTGACACATCCTAAGTATTCCTGAGTTGGGCTGGAAACTGGATCCCAATTCAAATTTGGCTTTTTAGGGCATCCCATTGGAGAAGGCCAGTAAGATGTAGATGGAAGCTCAGCTATAGCTAGGGGAAAAAAGAAAGAAGAAAAAATAATTGATACATTTAAGTATATGCTTCTGTGTGTGTGTGTGTGTGTGTGTGTGTGTGTGGGTGGGTGGGTGGGTGCGTGTGTGTGTGTTTTTCTCCTGGCACTAAGGATTCATTATATCAAGGAATCATGGAAATGGTCACTGGTAAAACTGAGTCTTAAAGAGTTTTCTGAACATTTTGAAGGTAAGTGACTTGCCTATGTTTTCATGTTCTATATATTTCATAGGAAGGACTTCAATTCAAGTTTTCCTAGAAATCATCTAGTTGTTTTGAAATTCAAATCAGATAAAATATGAAATGCATATGTATATTTCAGATCTATGTTGATTTTGGAGCAACTCATCAAATTGTTTACATAATAGTATTCTTTTACCTTTGTAGTAAAAGTCAATATATGAGTTGCAATTATAGTTATATTCATGGTAGTCTATTTACTTAAGCTCCTGCTGAGTTGTATTTCTTATTTAATTATGTATATTGTTGCCTCTGGACTCACAATGAAACCAACCATGCCAATTATTTTATTTGACTATTTGAAGAAATGTAAATCATTCTTTGATTTAGCTATGACTTCTTTTTTTGTTGTTGTTATATCTATAACAGGAGTTGTATTCACCTGATAGCGTGAGAGTTGGACCTTTGTTCTGAATTTGGAGCTATGCCCCTAAAGAATGTGTAAAAATGCTCACTGATATTGTCATTAATCTTGGATTATCGCTCACATCTGGAAAGTAAGGAATGCTTTCATAAAAGAATCAATGGTCACTTTACATTGGTGAAGAGGAGGGAGGTGGCACTGGACAAGCATCATAATGGAATTTTTAAAAGTATATTTACAAATCAGGCATAGCATAAAATTATGATAGTTTATTTATGAATCATTTGGACATACCATCATCAATTGTAGTTACAGGGTTTTCCAACTCCTGCTGCATCTGAAATAACATTAAAATTATATTTCAGAAAAATGAAGAAAATGAGGAATAAGATAATACAAAGGACTCAAGAAATCTTTTTTAAAAATTGCAGACATCCAAAGAAATTCTCCATCAGCTTTTGCAAAGTGATATAAAGTAGAGTATATTATGTGTCTAAAGTATTAGCAATGTTCTGAGCAATACAATGATTCAAGATTATTGTGAAGGACTTATGTTGAAAAATACTATCCACATCTGGATAGAGAAGGAACTGATTGTGTCAGAATACAGATTGAAGCAAATATATTTTTTACTTAATGTTTCTTCAGATAGGTGGGAGAAAATCTGTTTTTTTTGGTAGCAACATGACTTAGATGGAAGTGTTTTTGCATATCTTTACATGTAGCTTTTCAGTGGGAGGATAAAGTGTAGTTATGGTGGGGAGAGAGGAAGGAAGAGAATCTGGAACTCCAAGTTCTAAAAATAAATATAAAAATGATTGTCATGTAATTGGTTAAAGGAAAATATTAAATTTAAAATGGGAAAAATAAAATAAGAATTCCATTTAGAAAAACCCTAAAATTGTGGATGAAAATATTTCACCCAGCAAAGTTAAGTACACTATTGAATAAAAACAAAAGGACATTCAATAAAATGTCACATTTTCAGGATTTTCTCTCAAACAAACCTGGATTTAATAGAGAATTTTACATATAAGGGCCAATATAAAAAAAGAATTTCTCTCTTTCTCTTACACATGTGTGCATGTCAGTATGTTATCCCTTCTTGGCATAGACACACCAAGAAGGGTATAGTAACGCAACAAAAATCTTTAAAGAATTAAGAGGGGAAGGAAGAGGATAAGGTGGGGTACAGAAATGTATTTAACTGAATAGCATTGGGATAAGAGGTGTAGATTAATATGTATAGGATTAAGAGGAAGGTATAAGGCTAGAGGAGAAGATAAAAATGATATCCATGGTGTTTGGGCAGGGGTCAGGGGCAGCTTGGAGATAAAGTAATAACAAGGCCAGTCAACAGATAGAAGTCAAGTAGAACAGTTAGAAAGGATGGTGAAAAGAAGATACAAACACCAATATAATACCAATGATCAGGAGCAAAATTTATTTTTAAAAATATATAAAAAGTAATCATTGAACTCTGACAAAATCAAAGTTGAAAAAAGATTATAGTAAGAATGAAATCTACATTATGTCAACCATATTACTATTTTAGAAAAATGTATGTGTAGGTACATATAAGTATATGTGAGTATATATTATATATATTTGGCTTAACTGAAGCTTTCTTTGGAAAGGTCGAGAAAAGAAGGAAAGGTACATAAAAATAAAAAAATACACAGTAGAGAGCAAAAGAAAACCTAGAAGGAAGCAAAACTAGAAGAAAACTGGACATTTATGAATATAATGCCTTTTATATTATATACATGTAGGGGAGTGAAACTGTGTTTACTTTAACATTATCACTGTGAAACTGTTCCCTTTGATCTATACAAAAAGAGAGTTGGGAGTCTCAGGCATTCCTGGGAACACAAGTTAAGCATCAGTATTCTATCAGAAATCTTGGTCAAAAAGCACTCCATTAATCTTTTGGGGATGCCAGAACCTTTCTGGAAATTCCAATGGGAGATCTGGGTCAGATACTGATAAGCATTTAGACCTGGGGACTTTGGCTTCTTTTTTCAACCTGAAACTTGAGCATCAAGATTCCTATTTAAAGGGCAAATTCTGAACTCATTCATTGCAGAATGTCCAAAGGATTCTGCCTGCTGAGAAGGCATTCTCATCTCAGTGCCAGCCTCAATTTCCCTATTAGGACTTTGCCACTAAAGAAGTCAGTCTCTTAGAAAACTAGCTTCCAATCCAACAATAAACTTCCATGTTTGCCAATTAATAGTTCAGGTTCTTGAATTCTATCACAAAGAACTTGCACCTCTGAACAAAAGGGGATTTCCACAACTCTCTGACTGCTACTAACCTCATCATATGTTTCCTTGAATTAAAATTTGTTGCTAAATATTTGGAATGCTTCCCAGTGTTCTATCCAGCACATGACAAGGTTGTTTTTTTTTTTTTTATCTGTTTTTTTTTTCTTATTTTATGTTTAAGTTTTAAGTCAATAAATACATACAAAAGAAAGGAAATGATTTTAACATGCTAAATTATTGAACCCCATTTAATAAGAAAAAATATATTAAATTGGTTTTCTCAAATCCCATCTTCCTAATCCTTTAAAATATAGTGTAAACTACAGGATTTTTCTTCCCATCAGGTTTGTATCATTGGAGTAAACAATGATTACAAAAAAAAAAAAAAAAAAAAAAAAGAATAAAAAAAAGCATTAATATGGAGGATATTTTTTTAATAGTTTTAGACCAATGTGCTTCAAGTCACAAAGAGCGATTCAAAAAGAACATTAATGAATGTAGACTACATACCTTTTCATGATTAAATCATCATTAGATTAAAGGACTGACAGTTGTGGATTTTTAAAAAAATATTTAAAATATAACCTTTAAACTTAAAAAAAAAAAAAAACTAAAAACTTTAAAACATTATCAAGAATTTTAAATTATTATTATGTAAATGTGTGTGGAATAGAGAGCAATAAGGTGAAGATTTTTACAGGATTATATGTATTATTTTTCTATATTTTGTTTTCATTTTTTCTGTGTTTCTTCTATTGATGGTGGTTGAGATCCCTTTAAGATTCCTTTCTGATTCCCCAACCCCCATGGCTGACCTTTGATTCACAAATGCTAGCCAAAAAGCATCCTTTTAAATTCCAATGATAATCGGGCCCAACCCCCACTGGATCTGAATTAACTTGAGTTTTTCCCAACCCCCACAGTTTAAACCCATTGAATTCTACTCAACACTGACCCTGGCTGAAAGCTTGCCAGGAGCTTGGGACTCCACCAACAAGCTCCCTTTAAGTATAAAAAGAGCCAAACTGGAGCTATCTATTTGCAGGAGCCCTTCCCCACAAAACATGCTATTCTTCTGGCCATGTAAGGGTTCCTGCCCACCCAGCAACTACCTTTGGCCCTGGCATCTTTCTACATTTAACTTTATTTCCAAATTTCTACAATAAACCGTTTTATCAATCTAGTTTTCATGACTGTCAATTCATTTCCAGGGGACACTGCACTGTATTGGGACTATCTTTGCACAGACCACAACAGGGTTCCCCCTTTCCTATCTCTCATCACTATGACCTCTATATTATGTGTAGGCTCATATTTACTTGAACATTGGCCAGCTATAACCATATTTACTTAACCTGAGCTGATGACATTTATCAGTATTTGACATTTATGGATATTTAATCTATTAGCTGGACCACTATCTGCTTCATTAAGCCTGAAGGGCTGATTTTCTGTTTCCTAGAAATCAGGAGATTATGGGGAAACAGAAACCTTCCATTGCAATCTCTCCAAATAGCAACAACCCATTAGATGCCTTTCCTCCCCTTCTCAATGCCATCTTACTTGTGATGTAATCTCTTGTGTAAAAGTTATGTATTTTTACTACTTCTTTAGCCCTCCTACTGGTAGCTTTCTTTCTCTTTCTTATCTGGAGATGGGAGGGCTCATCTTTGGAAGGTTTTCAATAAACAAATTTTCTGCCTTCTACTGAAAGGTCTCTGAGTAGTCATTTTGGGTAAGGGTCTTCTATATCCCTCACAAAGTGATCATTTTTTAATCACAAAAATACATAGGCATGGAAATCAACTAAACAGAATATTTTATATTAAATCTTTAGCATCAAAGAGGAGAAAATAAGATCTAAATGACTACCTTTGCAAAGCAGGCTTCCCTGCCATTTATTGAAGTCTGTGTTTCTCCAAAAAAAATTTTGAATTTCTTCCAGAAAGGTCCAGATAATTATCAAGAACATGGTCCTGAAGTGGCTCCACAAAGGAACTTGTAGTAAATCTGTTGATTAAAGTTATACTCTTTAGTATTTCATTCTAAAATGTCTGCATTTTAGTATGCAATAACTAGTCTCTCATTAGTTCTGTGAACATTTCAAAGCATATAAAGGGCTAACATTTTTTTTTAATGGTTGTAGTTTTTCGTTAATACTATCACAATTGTGACTTGTCCCTGAATAGTTTCTTCACTCTGAAAACAATTACAGTATATAAAGTTATAAAAGTTTTTTACTCAATTGAATTATTTCCATTAAGATCCTATAATGGTACAAAGAAAATTAGTGAAGAAAAAGTTGTTGTTGTTTTCCAGAATGGTCCAGGGAAAGACACACACACACACACACACACACACACACACACACACACACACACACAAATAACAAAAAAAATACTTGCAAATCCTGGATTCCTTATTAATCTGATTTTAAAGAAGCCACTAAAAGCACTTTATTACATAAATTCATATGGAAATTACTAAAGTAGTTTTAAGGGACCAGTTAGCAACCAAATCAAGGTTAAAACAAAGACTATGCTGAAGCTAAAAAAAAAAAAATAGTTTTGAGGCTCTCAAATGGATGCAGACCACAAAATCGCCATTGTCATTGTGCAAAGGAGACTCACCTATTCTGCTTTTTTAAAAAATAAATATTACCTTGGTTATACAATACTTTAATTTAAATTCCAATGGGGGCTAAGTCCTACAGTCCTGGTTGTCACTATTAGGACAAGAGTAGTTACAATGTCTAATATATTTCTATGACTGATACTGTTAATACATATCCCAAAACACTTTAAAACTTTTAGTCTTGTAATTTCGTGAAATCATAATAATGTTATTCTAATTTTCAACTTTCTCATTCCATCCTCGAAGGGCTAATCTGTTTCACATAGTGAAAAGAAATAATAGGGCATATAAATGTGACATGATTAAAAATTAGTAACTTTTATTGGATCCTTATCATTGCATTAAGCACTAACCAGGCTTCCTAAAAGTTCCTTAATCAAACATCCTGATTTTAAAGATGAAGCAAGGTAAAGTGATTTGTCTTAGTGAAGAAGATACCCTGAAATGCTAAAAATCCTTGAAGGAGAAAATCTCCTTCAATTCTGCCTCAGTTTGGAATCCTGCCCCTGGGAAACAAGACAAGCAATGTCATTCTATTATCTAGGTGGGGCTGATTTAGGCCTGAGCAAAAGAATTCCAACCCTATTCAATTATTTCCTATTCAATTCAAATTTCAGCTGAAGCTGAAACCCAGCTTGTAGATGAGCCAACTTGGAACTCCACCCTCTAGCCCCCATCAGCTTGTAGCCAAAGTTCCTATTATAAAAGAGCCAATCTAAAACCCTCTCTTTGCAGAAGTTCTAAACATGACAAGCTATGCCATGCTAGACTACACCATGCTATGCCAAGGAAGGCTCTGCCCACTGGAATAATATTCTTTTCCAGTGTTACCCTCTCTTTACCCTCACTTATTTGCCTAAAGAGACTTTATGCCTTTCTGTCCGGATTTCTAACCTTAATTCCCAATCCCTATAAAAAACCTCTTTTGTCAATCTAAGTTTTTGGGTTTTTAAATTCCTTTACATAGAATCTCTGCATTGCCAGAAGAAGGTTCCCCAAAACTCCCTACCCTTGTGCTGAATCCCAAGGGGGTGCAGGGGAGCCAAACCTCTCCATTCGGTTTCCTGAACCACAAACCTACCACTAGACCTTATCATTTAAGTCCCTGATCACCAGAAAATCTCATTTTGGTTCCCTAAATCTAGAACTTGTCATTTGATTCTCTACTAAATGGAACCCCAAAACCTAAACTTCATCATATTTTTGGTTCCCATATTGGGAGCCCCAAAATTAGACCTCACCTCATCACCAGGGCATACAGGTACAAGCACCAGAGGAAGATTTGAAGCAAAGTCCTCTGACTCTGTAGCCAGGGTACCATCTTCCCACTGCATTCCTTTGTACCTAGTTAACATTTTAAAATATATTTTACTAATATTTATACAAGTATAATCTCTACAGTTAACCCCCCCCATTTCCTGTTGAGGTCACAGATATGGTCATTAATGATTTGTTACATTCCAAATGGAAAAATTACTAATATTTTTTTCAGGTCCCAATTATATATTCATTTTTATTTTATACTTTTTATTTTGTTTTATTTTTTTAACATTGACCCTTGAAAAAACCCTTGTGTTCCAATTTCTGGCTCCTTTCTCACCCCATTCCCCAGATATCAAGAAATCCAATATAAATTAAACATGATAAAAATATAAATTAAATACGATATAGGCATACATATTAAATACAATTATCTTGTTGCACACACACAGATAAGATCTAAAAGTTAAAAAAGAGAGAGAAAGAGAAAGAGAGAGAGAGAGAGAGAGAGAGAGAGAGAGAGAGAGAGAGAGAGAGAGAGAGAGAGAGAAAAGAAAATTCAATCAAAACACAGCAAAAAGAGTGAAAATGCTGTTATACACCATCAGTTTCCACAGTCCTCTCTCTGGGTGTAGATGGCTCCCATCATCCCAAGATCATCAATAGACCTGAATCATCTCACTGGAGAAAAGGGTCACATTCATGAAAATTGATTATCGTATAACTTTGCCATATATAATAATTGCCTGGTTCTGCTCATTTCACTTAGCATCAGTTTATGTATGTCTCCCCTGTTCTCTCTGAAATCATTGTGTTGATTTTTTTCTTACAGAACAATAATATTCCATGACATTCATATACCATAACTTATTCAGCCATATTCCAACTGATGGACATCCACAAAGGTTCCAGTTTCTTGCCACTACAAAAGGAGCTGCCACATTTTTGCATATGTGGGTCCCTTTCCCTCCTTTAAGATATTTTCGGGACATAACACCATAGAAACATTGCTGGATCAAAGGGTATGCAGTTTGATAATTTTTTGAGTAGACCTCTGTCCAGAATGGGTGGTTCCATTCACAGTTCCATCAAAAATGTATCAATGTCCCAGTTTTCCCACATCCCCTCCAACATTGTTCATTATTGTTTCCTGTCATCTTAGCCAATCTGACAGGTATGCAGTGGTATCTCAGAATCGTCTTAATTTGCATTTCTCTGATCAATAGTGATTTGGAACTCCTTTTCACATGACTAGAAATGGTTTCAGCTTGGGTCCTTTGACCCAAATGGAAAAATTTAAAAGCAATTAAAAGTTTAAGTATTTTTTCTTCCTTTCTGTGTTTAGGTGTACCTGTATTCTTGAAAATAATCCTTTTTGCATCTCTCTAGTTTTGCTTTAGTCTCTTGATGTGATATTTGCATTTTTAAGAATTCAGCTTCCAGTTCTTGAATCTAAACAAAATGTAAAACAAGAAGAAAGTTAACAAAAATGCCTAATTCTATCTTAAAAATTATAAATTTTTTGTTACCATATTCTGCTAGTTTTCCTTCTATTTTCAGTCAGTGATTCAGAGAGCAATTCTGAATTCCTAAAAATAGATTCTAACTTTGAAGGAACTCATGATCAAGGTCAACTAAATTACATTTGAATATTTTAAGAAAAGACTATTTCTATTGGATGATAGTTCACTAGTTCTTTTCCTAGAGCTAATATGTTAGATCATTATAAAATCAATGGTTATTTTGAAAAAAAATATCTCCAGAATTTTTCAAAATGTTTTCTTCCAATTTAAATATTAACCAAACAAAAATAAAAAAAAAACTCATGCTTAATTTTTTTTATATTATGTCAATTATTTTTTTTTAAAACTTAATAGTATATATGGTTATTTTTACTTAAGATTTCAAAGGTATAAAAAAGAACCTGGGTGGATAAATAAAAATAGATTTGGAGGGGAAAGAATTATACACTAAATTATGTGAAAACTTCAAAATAAAGATTTGGTTCATGACATGGAACCATGACTAGATATCCATCAGAGTTTCCAAAAGTATGCTATTTATTATATGAATTAACAACGGGAAAGATTACGTCCCTATGGGGACTTACAATTTAGCAAGAAGAAAGAGAGAAGATGTTGTGAGCTAGAAAGTACCAAGAAAGGATTCAGCAAAAATCTTCAATATAAGAACATCTTTTATATGGAAAATATAATATTAGGGGGTTCACATCATCTCAGGGGAGGAGGGAAAATAAAGACAGGAACAAGGATATATATTGAGGTGTAGAGATTGCCTTGAACACAGTAATAAAGACAGTCTGGGAAAGCTTATGTTTCTGTCATAGGCATCTTAAAGATGCTAATTCAAGGTAATCTGAGCTCATAATGATTGCCTTAACTATGGTTATAAGACTACCTGGGAAACAAAGTATCCAGGATATGTAACTTCATATTTCTTGACAAGGGAAGAGAATCATCTTTTTTCAGAATTTACAACAGAAGGCAATAGTTTCTTTATCTTTTTTATATTGATATCAATAGAATAAAATAAATATGTATGTTTTAATAATAAAGGGTAAAAGGCAGAGGGAAATTTTTTTAAAAGATTCTGGATTTAGACTATGGGAAAAATCATAAATCTGTATTTACATGGAAATAGTTTAAAAAGATAAAAATGATAAATAAAATAACCTGTTAGAATAGATTGCCTCTATTTGTTTTTCAGACTCCGGCTTCACTTGTACTTTAATCTTTGGTCTATATTGTTCCACTTGATTGTATTTTAATTTAGGTCCTTGTAAATGATGATCAAGATCCAGCCTGTCACATTTCATACTTTCTTCTTTAAGCTTTGTATTCATATGTTCCAAGTATCTATTTTGTGAAATTATTTCATCCAATTGTTTCTTAAGGTATTCAACCTGTTTCCACAAAGTATCAGTTTAAGAAATTACAGAATTAAAAGAAATTTCTTTCAACTTAAATACTAATATTGAAAACGATGAAGATTCAATTATTTGTAATTCAGTTGTTAAGGAAATATGTTATTATCCTTATCTAACAGCTATAAAATGTTTTTCCTAAAATGATTATTAAAACAAATTAATATATCCAAGATAGAAGATAGAAAGAAGAAATCATTACTACGTGACTAGCTTTTATATAAAGTGAAGAATACGCATTTAGTACTTCCTTCCATATTGTCTTCTGGATTCTCTCATTTTTTTCATGTGTCTTTTCTCTCCAGCTCTTAGTACAATGAGCAAATAACCAAGGAAATTCGGATGAATTGTTGATGAATATCAACAAATCCTTCTTAAGTTGTGTTAAGCCTAAAGAAATAATAGATCTTAAAAGGAATTTGCAAAGAAATAATTCCTTTTTATCATTCTAACAAGAACAATGATTCTAAGAGCAATAGACTTTACTAAAAAGAAAATAAATTTAGGCTAATTAGAAGGTCACTAAGGTGTAAAGTGCAATTGTAGTACCAGAGAAAATAATATGTCTCTCATCTACAAAACTCTGGTAATAGTATCCAGGGATTATGCTACATTTAACAGAGGTTTTATTGTGTAGGTGCTCTCTTCATGCTTCCCAAATGGCCCAACAAGTGTAAGACACCAAATTTAATGACAGAAGAATAAATTTGTTTCTAGCCACTTGTCATTGGTAAAAAAAAAAAAAAAAAAAAACAGATGGGGTGAGAGTAGTAATTACTAATCTGAAATACAAAATCCTAGGTCCATGTGAATAATTCTTAAGGACATTCTCTTTTCCAAAAGGTACCTTTATTTATCAGTAAAATTTACAGACAAAATGATGAGGTAAAACAGGTACCCAGGAGGGGTAGATAGAAATAGATTTGGGAAATCTCAAATCTATTTTGGGAGACCAATAGAATTAGTAAAGAAAGGAATTTCGAAGAAACCATTAAAGAAATATGCTGCAAGATACCATTGAATGGGGGGGAGGGGACACTTATACATTGTTGGTGGAATTGTGAATACATCCAGCCATTCTAGAGAATGATTTGCAACTATGCTTAAAAAGTTATCAAAGTGTGCATACCCTTTGACCCAGCAGTATTGCTACTGGGTTTGTATCCCAAAGAGATGTTAAAGAAGGGAAAGGGACCTGTATGTGCAAAAATGTTTGTGGCAGCCCTCTTTGTGGTGGCCAGAAATTGGAAACTACGTGGATGCCCCTCAAGTGGAGAATGGCTGAGTAAATGGTGGTATATGAATATCATGGAATATTATTGTTATGTCAGAAGTGACCAACAGGATGATTTCAGAAAGACCTGGAGAGAATTACATGAACTTAGGCTGAGTGAAATGAGCAGGACCAGAAAATCAACAACTATACTATATGATGATCAATTCTGATGGATGTGGCCGTCTTCAACAATGAGATGAGCCAAATCAGTTCCAATAGAGCAGTAATGAACTGAACCAGCTACACCCAATGAAAGAACTCTGGGAAATGACTATGAACCACTACATAGAACTCTCAATCCCTCTATTTTTGTCTGGCTGCATTTTTAATTTCCTTCACAGGCTAATTGTACACTATTTCAAAGCCTGAGTCTTTTTGTACAGCAAAATAACTGTTTGGATATTGAACTTATACTTTAACATATTTAACATATATTGGTCAACCTGCCATCTGGGGGAAGAGGTGGGGGGAAGGAGGGGAAAAGTTGGAACAAAAGGTTTTGCAATTGTCAATGCTGAAAAATTCCCTATGCATATATCTTGTAATAAAAAGCTATAATAAAAATATTGTACTATAAATGCTAGCTTTAGCAATAAGAGAAGAAAAATAAATTGAAGGAATTGGAGTAGGTTACAAGAAAACAAAACTGTCAATCTTTGCACATAATATCATGGTATATTTAGAGAATCCTAGAAAATCAACTCCAAAAAAATAAAAAAAAACCTACTAGCAACAATTATGAATTTAAGCAAATTTGCAACATATAAAATAATACCTCATAAATCATCATTTCTATACGTCACCAATAAAGCCCTGCTAGTAGCAAGAGATGGACAGTCAAATTCCACATAAAATTACAATAGCCAATATAAAATATTCAGGAGTCCATCTGCCAAAACTAAGCCAGGAACTATATGGACATAATTACAAAACACATTAGACACAAATAAATTTAGATTTAAACCATTGAAGAATATTAAGTGCTCATGTATACTCCAAGCAAATACAATAAAAATGACAATTCTACATAAATTAATCTTCTTATTTAGTGTCATGCCAATCAAAATGCCTAGAAATCATAGCGCTAGAAAAATAATAAAATGTATCTGGTAGAACAAAACATGAAGAATTTCAAAGAATTTAATGAAAATAAAATGCAAAGAAAGTTGGCCTTGCTGGATCAGATCTAAAACTATATTTGAAGCAGTGACCTTCTTAACCAACCAATATTGGATAAGAAATAGAGTAGTAGATCAGTGCAATAGGTTAGGTTCACAAAACAAAATAGTGACTAAGAATGCACTATTTGACAAAAATTGCTAGGGAAGCTGGAAAATAGTATGGAAGAAACTAGCTATTGATCAATATCAAACACCCTAAAGCAAGAAAACAAATATATTCATGATTTAGACAAAAAGGGTGATATTATAAGCAAATGAGGAAAAAAAGGACTGTCAGATTGGTGAAGAAAGATAAAATTTATGGCCAAAGAAGAAATAGAGAACATAATGTGAAATGCAAAATTGATCATTTTGATTATACTAAATTAAAATTTTCTTGATTTCTAGGGGAGAGGATCAGGGAAGGGAGGGAGAAAAATTTGGAACGCAAGGTTTTTCAAGGGTGAATGTTGAAAACCATCTTTGAATGTATTTATTTATTTATTTATTTAGTATTTTCCCCAGTTACATTTAATAGTTGTTTTTTTTTTTTTTTTAATTAACATTTCTTTTTAAAATTTTTGGATTCTAGGTTCTCTCCATTATTCCAAGCAGCAATTAAGAAACCACTTGTGAAGATATGCAAATAAGATAAGGCTTCATCTACTTTAGAATTGGAATAGGCCTGAAGGTCCTTGAGTACTGACTCAAGGACTAACCAAAGTTCCCTTTCTGCTTTCTTCCCATGATAACATTTTCTCCCTACTTCAATCAAATATGGCAACTATGTACTTATTGCACAAGTTCAATTTCCTGGGTAGTTCGTATGTTAAGAATGTAAGACCTTCATCCATTGAGTATGATGGTCAGTGGTGGGAAGGGTGTTTGCATTAGGGACTGTTTTATACTTGAAATAGTATATTCCAAAAGTGACTCCTCCTTTCGATTGCTTATTTGTTGAGAGGGATGCCCAATTCTCAAGAGAACATACAGTGAACTTTTGATTTGCACCTAGAGATCTTTCCAGCTATTTATTAAATGGTGACCATCACCATTCTGAGCCACACAATTTTGGGGGCTCATCTGGGATCACATGACTTGGTGAGTAGGCAAACACTTGGGTGCTAGCAGGGCAGCACCCTGCCCTGATTTTGGCAGCCCGCCAACATCTGGCTTCTCCTTGCTCTCCAAAGTAATGTATGCCTGAAATGGGAGAGACTCAAGGCAAAGCAAAATTGAGAAACTTCACAATAAAATTCCAACCAGCTAAATGTAAGGATTGATCAGTCAAGCAATTTGCTGCCCAGCAACCCAGAGGGAAGACCCTTTTGCACCCCTTTATTCAAGTTACAGACTCTGGAGGGCTGCTCTGGACAAGATAGGATAGGCCTTCTTGGGTGACTGGAGTGAATTGGGGACAATGGGCATATTTGGGCATTTTGGAATTAAGATTCCATCCAAATTCAATGGATGTGGCCCAGTCACAGCCACCCCTTGTGGAGAAAAATTTAGAAAAATGATCAGAAAATACAGGGAAAAATAATCCTTTGGGAGATAAGCATTTGGAACAAACTGCCAAATTATAAAAGAAAGAGCAAGAAAAAGATGATAAGGTATGGTTTTGACTGGGATAACTATAATATTGGCCTATGTATGGTTCCCTTCAATACTAGGTGTGTCAAAAACTAAATTTGTTTGTTAATAGTAAAAAAATCTACTAATCCAGAAGAGGAAGTATATGCTCCCTGGGGCCAGATAATGTTGAGTAAGAATGAAAGGGAAAGAATGTATTGGAGAAGACTTTAAAAACACAGCAATGAGAACCATTATTATCTCTCCATCCTCCATACTTAGCCCCACCTCAGGAAGCCATGGCCTCCAGAATTAAACTGGAAAGAGACAACTTAATTCAATCAGTTCCTCCTGGGGACAGTGGGACAGGGGGGAGGAGGTGAAGAGAACCTGAGGCTACAGGAGGATTTTATTCAATTAACCCCACTCAGCCCCTCAAGGGGCCATTTGCTTCATTCACCCTTACATTAGGGAAGTAAGAGGGTTCTTAGAGAACTGATAATTATGAGAAATTGAAATGCCGTGCCAAAGGAACAGAACATGAAAAGGCCTTTGGAGTGATTTAAGGGACCCTTTTCCAGAGCCCAAAACACCAAGTCCTAAATTGTCTCCCTTAAGAGAAGTTCCCTTCCCTTGGTTTAGGGAGGTATAGGATATGTGAATGCTCCCCTGAGTACCACAGAAGTCAGGTCCATTAAGAAAGAAATGAGGCCCTTAATAGAAGATCCCATCTGGCTAGCAGAATAATTTTACCAAATTCTGAGTCCTAATATTTTTAATTGGGGAGAACTTATTTTGAATAAGACTCCCACCCAGAATCCTTGATATGGTGGGATCCCACCAGGAGACACTTGTTCTTAGGAGGCATTGGGGGCCATAGAGATCTTTAATGACCTGTTTGCCTGAGGAGGTTAAATTATCTAAGGAGACCCTGGTGATTTACTTGCATTCATATGGGAAAAAGGAAACATTGTGCCGATTTGTGATCATTTCAGAAGTAGGAGTGGACTTGCTGAGGAATGAATTTATTCCCCATGGACTCAGCATATACCCCAGTAGGGACTGTTTTATACTTGAAATAGTATATTGTAGAATGGTACTAATGAATGAAGAAGACCAGACTAGGATACAGTCTGAGGTTTGAGCAGGACCTGATATACAAGGAGAGCAGAGCTTCCCACCCTGTGGTTCTGAACCAATATGCCATTCTGGGCTGTGTTCCTAGTTCTGCTAAGTGATTCGGTTTATTGGATCTAAAGGATGCATTCTGCGGCTGCCCTTTAGAGGAGAGTAGTAGAAACGTCTTTGCTTTCCAAAGGGAATATCCAGAGACTGAAAGGAAGCAGCCTCTTGCCCCAAAGTTATATTGAGTCCCTGCATTTATTTGGTGGAATCCTTGAAAATTGCATGGGAGACTTCCAACCAGTAATGGGAACTTGGGTGCTACAGTATGTCAATGATCTACTAGTAGTGAGGGATGCAAGGGAACATACCAGTAGTTGTACCATTAATCTATTAAATTTCCTGGGAGGATTGCAGTTTAGAGTATCAAAAGAGAAATTGCAGTTTGTGGAGAGGGAGGTGGAATATTTAGGGCATTTGATGAGTGATGGTAGCAAGAGATTGGACCCTTCCAGAATTGAGGGAATATTACACATACACAAATGTAAGACAAAAATAAGATCTACACAAATTTCTGGGGTTGTTTGGATATTGTCAGGTATGGATAGATTCTTATTTGGCTATCACTAAACCCTTGCATAAGGTCCTGCTGGAGGAGAGTCCAAATTCTATCATGTGGGATCAAGAGAGTGATCAGAAGTTTGAGTACTTAAAGTATTTGTTAATGTCACCGCCTGAATTGGCTCTCCTCAGCTTGGAAAAACCTTTCCACTTGTTTGTCAATGTTAAGGGAAGGGTGGCTCTGGGAGTTCCTTCTCAAATAAGAGGGGGGGCAGAGAAGACCAGTGGCTTTCCTTTCTAAAGTATTAGATCCTATGGATGGCTGACCTGTGTACAAGCAATAGCTGCTACCCCTCTATTAGTGGAAGAGAGTAGGAAGCTCACCTTCAGATGCACTCTTATAGTAAGTGTCCCACAGCAAGTAAGGACAATACTAAATCAGAGGACTGGGATATGGCTCACAGATTCCACAGTTTTGAAATATGAGGCAATACTATTATGAAAAAATGATCTAGTAATTACCCAAGATCATAATCTTAATCCTGCCTCCTTTATGTTCCCTGGAACAGAACCATCCCCTGGAGAGGAACATTGTTGCTTAAAGTTAATTGATTTTCAAACAAAAGTAAGAGAGGATTTTCAAGAATCGCCAATCCCTGGGTGAGTGAATTGGTTTGTAGATGGCTTTTCTAGGATGGTAGATGGAATAAGAAACAATGGATTTGCTATTGTGGATGGAGAGAAAGATTTTGAGATAATAAAGGATTTGGACTTTAATTCCTGACTGCATTTGGGGTGATTATTACACTGAACTGAAATGACGGCTGCCTCTAGAAGCCCCCCAAGAAATCTGCTGTCAGAGAAGATTACATTTTTTAGAGAAGAATATTATACTCTGGCTGGACAACTGGTGCAGCGCAACCTCTTTTGTTGAAAGACTAGCAAGACTGCTCAACACCAGATCCTGAAAGGGGGATGACCTCTGGCTTTCAGACCATTTCAGATCATTCCAAAACATACAGGTGGATGTCACTTGGGCTGCCACCAGTGGAGCTTCCTCGAATATTTGCTGGTCATAGTGGACCATCTGACGTCACGGGTGGAGGCATTCCTTCAGCCCAAACAACTGTCTCAACTGTAAATAAGGTCTTACTCGAACAAATTATTCTCCGATATATAATAGTGGAGACGATAGACTTAGATCAGGGAACACATTTTTTGGGCCAAGTATTGCAGAATCTGATTAGGGACTTAGAAATTACTTAGGATGTCCACACCCCTTGGCCTCCTCCCTCTTCTGGGAAAGTAGAAAGGATGAATCAAGAAATAAAACAGCAACTGACTAAATTATCTTTAGAGACCTTGGACTAAATTGCCTTCTCCTCACTCTGGTCACAATTATAACCAAGCCAGGTAGAGATATTGAGCTTTCACCTTATGAATTATTGTACGGTCATCCTTGCCAGGCTTATCATATGGGTGACTGGGACCCTCTTTTAGAGATAAAGGATTTGTTTCTTAAGAGAGATGCTAAATCATTGGTATAACATTTACAAGAACTACAATGAAAAAGTTAATAGCTCAGATTCCTCCTCTAGGTTTCCCTGTTCATGGAACTCAGGTGTGAGGTTGGGTGAAGGATGAAAAGTTGACTCCCTGCTGGGACGGACCCTACCAGGTGATACTGACCTCAGACACTGCAATTCTGACTCAGGAACGAGGCTAGACACACCACACCAGAACAAAAGGACTTGTGGCACCACCTTTATTGGAGTGGACAGTTGAAGATAAGGGAGGCCTGAGATTACATTTGAGGAAGGGCCCTCTACTGAATGGGAACACAGTCTCTGAACCCAGTGCATTGTAATTGTCTATATATCACTCTTCTTATTACTTTTAAAATTTGCTTTGGGCCTTTTTGCCTGTTTGTTTGCAGATATATTTTCCCCTAGGAATTTCCCCTTAGCCTCACAGTAAACTCACCTACCTCTTAATTGGGCAGGGATCTGTTATATTGGATTAATAAGGTCATTTTTTTTTCTTTCTTCCTGAACAAGCAGACAAATATTTAGAAATTCAGTTGTATGATGGTTTGAGAAGAGAGAAATGGAGTTTAGATACCTCCATTATCCAGACTGGTGATGCAAATGGTTGGGATGACACCTAACCCCCAGAAAGAATAGTTAGAATATGGGCCAGCCACCTGGGTTCAAGATGAAAATTGGAGATATAGAAGCCCAAAATATATGTAGAACAGGATAATTAGACTTCAAGCAGTTGCAGAGATTATGTTTTGGCTGACCCAGCTATTCACCCAAAGAGGCCATTTTACAGCATAGACTTGTAGGCTGAAGAAAGGGGGGTTTGTGAGAAACTAAATTTATCAACATGTTGTATAAGGAACATTGGAAAACTTGCTCCTATTTCTGTATAGACCTGGACCTCACCTTTCAATACTTCCTGGTGGTCCTGGGTTGGGGGGAAGTTGGTGGGTGGAAGTAGCTTCTTTGGTTTGGCCTTATAGCACTTTATGGTGCTATATTATTCCCTACCTGCATACCTTGTTTGATCTGATTGGTAACTGGAATAGTCCAAAACTCATTACCCAGAATGATCAGATTGGAAGGGAAAGTTGAAGGGTCTGTTAGATTGATGGAGTTCAAAGAACAAGGGTTCCCACCCTTGGCCCAGTGGCCCAAGACCACCAACAGGAGCCAGAAGGGGATTAGATAGGGAATGTGAAATTATGTTACAAAATTTGAAGAGATTTCAGTGTACAAATAAGAGGGGGAACTGAACAAGATGAGGTGAAATCTCTTAAGACAGTTGTGAAAACAGAGTAAAGAAGCTGCATGTGCTTCAGAGTTGGAATGGGCCTGAAGGTCCTTGAGCATTAACTCAAGGGCACACCTAAATTCCCTTTCTGCTATCCTCCCATGACATCATTTTCTCTCTACTTTGACCAAATATGGGCAACTATGTACTTATTGGCCAAGTTCAATTTCTCGGGTAGTTTCCTCAATTAGAATGTAAGATCCTCAGCCAATGAGAATGGTGGTCAATGTTTGTGTTAGGAACGATTTAAAGTATAAAACCTTTCCCAAAAGGTGTCTCTTCTTTTTGATTGCTTGCTTGTCAAGAAGGACACCTACTTCTCGTGAGAAGGTAAAATAAACTTTTCCTTTGCTCCTAGAGATCTCTCCAGCTTTTTAATCAATGGTGACCACTCACCATCCTGAGCCACACATAAATATCATCCTATCTTGTAGTAATGTAAACAGGTTAAATCCTTAATTAAGTCCCTTGGGCTATGACTTTCTTGATTACTTCCTTATGCTTCTCCACAGTCCTCTAAATTTTCTATTCACCTCATCCTGTTTCATTGGATGACCATCTTTTCCTCTGAAGAATTATATACAAGTTTTGTTGACAACGTGATTCTTGGTTGCATTATACTTGAATTGCTTCTGGATTCTTGAAATATTTTCTCCTTGATCTGGGAATTTCAGAATTTGACTAAGACATTCTTTGGAGTTTTATTTTAGGATCTCTTTCAGGAGGTGGTCAGTGGATCCTTTCATTTTCTATTTTAACCTCTGCTTCTAGAATACCAAAAAAGATTTCCTTCATTAATTTCTTGAAAATTGAAGTATAGGCATTTTTTTTCCTGACTATTTCTTTCAGGGAGTCCAATAACTTTTAAATCATCTCTCCTGAATCTATTTTCCAGGTCAGTTGTTTTTACAGTGAGATATTTCACATTTTTATTCTATTTTAAATTTTTTTTTTGCTTTTTTATAATTTTCCTCAATGAACTTTTGTTAATCCTTTCCTTAATGGCTAATTAGGCATTCTTCTCCTCATTAGTTTTTTTGGTATTTCCTTTTGCATCTCTAATCAATTCTTTTCCTAATTTTTCCTTTATTTTCTTAGTTGATTTTCAAAGTCCCTTTTAAGTTCTTTCATGGCCTGAGCCCAATTCCTATTTTTCTTAGTGGCTTTGGATGTAGGAGCTTCGACTTTGTTACCGTCTTTGTGTGTTCTGATAAACCTAGTCACATAATTATATTCAAAAGTCAGAATTTTTTTTCTGCTTTTTTTTTTTTTTAAATATTACTTCCATGCAGACTGTTCTTCAAAGTAACTGCTGATGCTGGAAGCCCGTCCCCCTGACCTTTACTCAGCTGCTGTGGCTTTCAGGTATCTAGGTGATGAGCTTTTGCTACATGACGGTATTTAGACATGTGGCCCAACAGTTTCTCATTTGAAGATTACAGTAAATGATTCTATTTGTAATTTCTAACCAAAAAAAACTGTACATTACAAACATATTAACATATAAATAATGAGAGGCTTCCTGCTTGAAGCCTCCACAGTAGTCTGTGCTTGAGAATACCACTGGAAGGGAAGCTTTGTCCCCCTTATAGAAAGCCCTGAAGTGGCTTGGTCTATACAGTGGCTGTTGTATGCAAGCATCATTGGATTCTTCAGTGCTTCCGGCTTCAATAACCAGTCTGTTGTTACTGTGCAAAAACAAGAGTCCACAGATGCCCATGGGAACAGGAATCTGACTGCTGAGATGTCACTGATCAGTCATTGCTCTGGCTCAAGCTCTTGCCGGAAGGTTCGTTTCTTCTCCCGACAGTGGTTCTTGTCAGCAGGCCGGTCCTTTTGCTGGCACTGGGAACCACAGTAGCTGGCTACCTGACACCGGCCACAGATGTTGAATTCATGTAACTGCTTTTCAATCAGAGTGCATGGGGGATAATGACATTCATAGTATGTGCAGGAATTCTCTTCTTCTTCTACCACATCTCCAACGAGTAACATTCAAGACAGGGAATTGTTCTTCAATAGGATCAGTGGGAAGCTGCTGAATTGCCAGCCAGTACAAGCTCTGCTCCCTTTGTTTACTAGAGATTTCTTCTGCTTTAGGTCCCCAACCCCATGGCACTAACTGCAGGTTGTCTAATCGATTGTCCACTGTTACTGCATTAAGATGTACCCACCTGAAATCCCGGAGCAATTCCTCCCGTGTGTCGTTCCCACAACAACTCATGAAGTAAATGTCCAGATCTCCTTCCTCGGTTTTTGTCAAAAGCATCAGCAAATATTTTAGCACCATTTCCATCAGCAGCTACTTCCATTCATGCCTCAAAAGAGTAACTCACCACCAGTGCGATGTCTTGTTCATCTACCAGTGTGTATTTTGTCTTCCCGGCCACTTGGCCGAGCCCCACGATGCCCAGCTTGAAGTCGGTAGTGGCCAGGCCTCCCCCTTGTAGCAGCCACCACCCGCGATGCCTCCCTCCCTCCTTCCCTCAGGCCGGGGCCGAGTCCGAGGCTAAGGCCCTGGCGGCCTCCACCACCACCGCTGCCGCGGCCGCTGCCACCGCCGCCGCCGCCATCACAGCCTCTTCCCACCTGCCTGCCGGGCCTGCCACACACCGCCCTTGTCTGCTCATTTTCTTAGCCTATTGCTGGACTTTTGAAAAGTAGGACTCTGTTTCCAGTGTGGAAGGTGCATTGTCCCAAGCTTCAGGGCTTCATGCAGCTGCTTTCAGAAATCCTTCTAGAAGTCTGAATTTTGTTCATCACTCTTTTCTGCCCTCAAACTATTAGATGTATCCCTGCCACACAGTAGTTGTAAAATCTAGTGTGCTTTCTAGAGTGGGGACTCAGCTTGATCAGGACTTCCCTGGGACTTTACTCCAGACCCCCACCCCGTAATCACCGACTATCTCCATTGACCAGGAATCCTCCCTGGTGTACCTGCCGGAGAGCTTCAGAAGCCTGCAGTGTTGCTGCTGATTCAGAGGTCCCACCTTGCTGATGCTGGGATTTGGACTTGAACTGGGACCTGACCTGCACTGGGATTGCACGCTGAGTTCTGGTTCCACAGATCATTTTTGCTGACTTTCTAAGTCCTCCTTGGGCTGTCTGGGCTCAGACGTCTGGAACAGCTAATACTGCCACTGGTTTAGAGATCAGGCCATCTGGGCTGGAGCTTGATCCAGAGCTGCACGTGTGACATGACCTGGTGTGTTCTGTGCCAGGACTCCGACCCTGGTATTACAGACCTTTGCTATTGAGGTTCTAAGCAGTCTTCAGCAGAAAAATGTTCTACTCCCTTTTGGGGGGGTGTTCTCATCCTCTAAAATTTGTCTAGAGTCATTGTTTAAAGGAATTTGGAGCAGTCTGGGGGAGAGGTTGGTAAATCCCTGCCTTTGTTCCACTATCTTGGCTCTGTCTTTTGTATATATTTTGTAAATAAAAAGCTATCATTAAAAAAAGAAAAAAAAGTAAAAATGTTTTTGTACAAACACAGCCAATGCAGCCAAGACTAGGAAGCAGCAGAAAGCTGGGAAGCAATATTTCCATCCAGTGTTTCTGAGAAAGGCTTCATTTCTAAAATATATAGAAATTAACTCAAATTTATAAGAACACAGACCATCACCCAATAGACAAATGATCAAAGGATTATGAACAATTTTCAGATGAATAAATAAAAGCCATTCCTAAGCATATTAAAAATTACTATACATCACTATTGATCAGAGAAATGCAAACTAAGACAATGCTGATGTATTACTTTACACTTCTGAGATTGATTAAGATGACAGGAAAAGTTGATACACAATGAAGAGGATGTGGGAAAACTGGGATAATAACACATTACTCATGATGTTGCAAAATGATCAGACCATTCTTTAGAGCGATTTGGAACTATGCACAAAGAATTATCAAATTCTGAATTCCCTTTTATCCAGCAGTATCTCTGCTGGGATCTATAGCCCAAAAAGGGCATAAAAGAAGAAAAAGCTCACCCTTGTGCAAAATATTTGGTAGAAGCCCTTTTTTGTAGTGGGAAGAAAGTATAAATTGAGGAGATGCCCATCAGTTAGGGAATGGAACTGGTTGATTTTAGAAATGCCTGGCCAAATTTGCATGAACAGATGCTGACTAAAGCAAGCGGAACTAAGACAAAATAGTACACAGTAACAAGATTTTGTAATGATCAATTGTGATGACCTTGGCTCTTTTCATCAGTGAGGTGATTCAAGACAATTCCAATAGACTTGTGATGGAAAGTGACCTATACATCCAGAAAGAAAACTGTGCACACCGAATGTGGATCAAAGCATATTATTTTCACCTTTTTTTGGTTGTTGTTTTTTGTTGTGGTTGTTGTTTCTCATTATTTTCCTATTTTCATTCAACTTTTCTTGTTTAACATGAAGAATATAGAAATATGTTTGGAAGAATTGCACGTGTTTAACTTACATTGCATTACTTGATATATTGGAGGAGGGGAGGGAGAACAATTTGTGATACAAGGATTTGTAAAGGTGAAAATGATGAAATCTATATTTACATGTATTTAGAAAACTAAAATGCTATTTAAAAAAAATATGGAACTGGACTTCTCTCGACTTAGAACTGTAGACTTTGGGAGCAAAAAGGGAACCTAGTGTTAGGTTTTATATGTGAGGAAATTGAGTACTGAAGACAAAAAGGCATTTGTCAAAAGTCATATTGACTGCAAGGGACTTAGCCAAGACTCAAATTCTTAATACTGTGGTAATAGTATCATAGAATTTTAGAATTAAATTTCAGCCCTTTATGAGTTCAATGTATGAAAAAAAGAACACCAAATATAATTTTCTTCATGACTATGGAAAATAATTTGCCACTTCATAATTAGAAAGGGCTTTTATGTAAGGAAAAGAAGCCTAATAATAGTAGCTTGTGAATTATCAAGAAATGGTTACACTTTCTAGGTCTTCTATGAAAGCTTAAATAGAAAAGATGGGAGAAGACAAACTAATCCCAAAAAGTAAAACCCACCTCTTGCAAATTAATGTTAGGTCACAGACATATCTATATCTATATCTATATCTCTATCTCTATATCTATATCTCTATATCTATATCTATATCTATATCTATATCTATATCTATATCTATCTATCTATCTATATTCTAATTTACCCTTACATGTGGCTCTAAAGAGTTGCCATTTTTGAGCACTTAGAATATTTTAATTTGATATATTTTAATTAGTTTAAATATATGCTCAATTAAAAAACAAACCTCATTTATTAATAATTTAGATTTCATTTAGTAAAAAATTCAAATTATTACAACTTCATGTCAAAACTTCAGCCAAAGGCTTTAGGGTAATAAGAATTGAACTATAACCATGATTAACAGTAGAAATTTCCTTTTTTAATTCTTTCCATAACATGCACACTTTTTTGTAACTTCATTATGACTTTTTAATCTGATGTGATATTATTAATTTTATATAGAAAATAGTTCACCTCTTCCTTAACATAATGATTAACACTACCGGCACCCGAAATGAATATGAATTACATTAATAATTGGATTTTTTACAATTAAAATTCTTATCATGTTCTACCATTTAAAGAAAAGTTGTTTTGTTTTTTAATGAAGAAAACTAAATCCTAGAGCTGACTTACTAAAGGAGAACACAAAGTATTTTCCTGAATTTTTTCACTTTAGCCCGTTTGCTGTTTTACAGATTCTTCAAATGTGGCCCGTTTCATTTTAAGCCTGTAAAAATAAATATATTGTCAACACTTCAAAGCTTCTTAGAACTTTTTATAGTTAATTTAATTTAACAATTTCTTATAAGATTCAGCACCTCAATTGCAAACCTGAAAGATAGGTTTAAAGGAGAAAAGTTTTAAAAATGCCTCTAAATCCAGAGATTTCATTTGATTCGAATGAAAACAACATGCACAGCTGGAAATGAATGCAGGATATTGAGAGTCAATATAATGTAATTGAAGAAAGGGAGGAACACAGAAAGTCTTATGTAAAAGGCAATGCTTTTTTTGGGTAAGCTTTGATAGGAGTTAGAGATTACAAGAGGTGGAGGTAAATTCCATATTATAGAATATGCAAAGGCACAGACATCAAAGACATCAAAGAATTTGAAATTGAAGAAACTCATATTTGCATATAAATGTTCCTGTCTTTATATACACTGACATTTTTAGACAAATATATCTATCTATTATAAGACACTCTGATACATAGATGACCATGATCTAAAATCACTGTGATTAGGAGTTGTGATTTCCTTGGTGTAGGAAGATACTGTCCACCTATTGAAACCTGCAAGCTCATGTATTCCAATGTTTCCTGCCAGCATTGAAAAGGTTCAGACTGTGACTGAGGGTCACAGTCAGTATATGTCATCATTAAGATTTGAATTCTCCCCATTAAACTCAGTTCTCTTATCATTGTTTCTGGACATCAAAAAGCCAGTCAATTTTCTTTTTCTTTAATAAAACCTGTGTTTTGATAATTTTTCAAAAATACTTTTTAAAACGTATAATTATAAGCTACACTAACACTTGGATAATAAAAAAAAAACATTCTATAATGCTTGGGGGAAAATTTTGAAAAGGTACAGTTAATCAAGATGTTTTTTGAAGGGACAGTTTTTTGGAGAGTAAGTATAATAAGACATGAACTTTTTATTGGAATAGGGAATTCTTCATGAGGAAACTCCTAGCAGCATGTATCTGTGGCAGCTCTTCAATATACATTTTTAGAAAACTTTATGTGGAACAAAATGACTGGTTCAGAATAAACATCAAGTAACAAGTCAGATGTACAAACTGAACACAAATTTCCATGATTTGGAGACAGGCTGTCTATACGATGGATTACACTGCTTCTAGCGTAGTTCTAGAGGGGGTAAAATAATTTTCTAGCAGTACTTTATATGGCTTATCCTTTGAAACTCTGCTGATGAAACTGACAATATGAAAACCAATAATTTTTGGAACATGCCATTCAATCTACTTCCCTATAGCTCCATTTCTCATCCCTGAAACTTTGAGGACCAAAGTATCCCTCCTTTTGTGGGAGATAAATTCTACTTAAAGTCCACTTTTGACATTGACATTCCCAATATTGAATACAATTCATTGATTCATCTAAAAATAAATTATATGTAAACAGATTATTCCTCTTACCCATTAGAAAAAAGTAGTTAAAAAAAACTGCATTGTTATGTCATTTATCCATTTTGATTTACACTAAATCTAATCACAGCATTAAATAAAAAAATGCTTTTAACTCTTACATTTGTGCATAATCTTCAAATTCCTTAAAATACTGCCGTTTCTTCTGATTCCCTTCTTGAGATTCTTGCAGCTATAAAAATTCCAAACAATATATTTCCAATTTTTAACTTTAAAAATCAAATCAGAATGTGATTCTTAACTAATTGATGGATTAATTAGTGATGCCTGTACATTAGACATTTTTAATTTGACATTTTTACTTGTCCATCAAGTAGTATTCCATTGCATTGACAAAAACTATGCATTGTAATCTTTCAAATGGCACTATATTCAATTCACTTTCATTTTACATGGGCTCACACCCCATATTACATATGTAAAATCATGTATGATTTCAGTACAGGACACTTCATCAGTGTTTATCACAACCATCCAGAACTAGAAACTCTAAAAGAGTTACCACAAGTAAATAGTCTTAAGAAAATTTCATAGGGTCTTCTGGCTAGTAAATCGCAGAGAATGCATTGAACTTGATTTTCCTAATTCCAAACCAACACACTACATCAAAGATGTCTTGTGTAAAATAATCAAGATTAAGCTTGTTCATTATAAAGCTACATCATGAAATTCATACTCTAATGGACAAATACATGTTTTCAAGAAAAAGCAGTCTTTGGAAAAGTAACGTTCTGATGTAGGTTACTGACAAATTATATTCATGCAATTATCTAAAATACATGTTATAAAGTTTAGATATTTGGCAATTGCTCTTCTAACAGAGCTGCTAACTCAGAAATTTTGAAGTGGGTATGTTTTCATGTTGAGAAGAAGAGAACTAGATTACGAATCATCTAATCTTTTCTCCAACCATAGTGATCTTTCTCTCTCTCTCCCTCCTTTTCTCCCTCCCCTCCTCTCTTGCTTTGTCTCCTTGGCTCTCTCTTGCTCTCTTAAACAAATGCTTATATTGCTCATGTGGTGCTGGCTTCTACTATAATTTGTATTATAAATGCACTTTCCCTATTATGCATTGGCTTCCCAGTGAGGGTGCAAATTCTCAAGAGACAAGAGAGACAAGAGAGTATGGCTTTCCTATATTCTTGATAACCTAGTCGGAACTTGTCATAGTATAAGTCACAGAACTGACATTCATTACTTAATGGACTAATTGTTGAACAAAGAAGAAACAGAACTTTCACCCAATTCTCATGTAGCTTAGTTACTCTCCTAATTAGGGAAAGAAGAAAGGGAAGAAATGGTGCCAGTTTGCCTTGAATGCCACTTAACTGAGCTAATTCATATGGACAAAGATTGATTGCTTCTTTGCTATTCCTTACAAAGTTCATTCCACACCACACTTCAATCTACAAAAGCTTTTTTGAAAGGCAGTATTTTAATCAGTGTGGGTTAAAAGGCATGGGAGGAAAATGAGAATGAGTGATAAAGGAAACGAAATGATTTGGGAAATAAAATTTATTCCATTTCCAATATTGATTTCTGAAAACTAGAAATGTTTCCTAAGCTTAGCAATATGGAAGAATAAGTTTTGAAAAGACTAAAACTAGTAATAATATATTACTTCATAAAAGTCATTATTAAAAGTTAAACAGGTAACAGAACAGTTGTTTTTTTTTTTTTTTTTTTTTTTTTTTTTTTTTTTTTTTTTTTTTTTTTTTTCCCACATTAGGAGGTGATTGTCCAAGTATGACAAACAATGATTACTTTTAGAGATAACTAAAACTATTGACTTTTGTGTTTCTGGAGCAGAGAAACAAGCATTACTTAAGTGCTAAGAACTGTGTTAAGAGCTTTACAATTAGTTTTTCATTTGTTTCTTAAAGTAGCTCTGGGAGGTAGGTGCTATTATTATCTTTATTTTATAATTGAAGGAGCTGAGTAAAATTACTTGACTTCCCCTGGATAACCCCAATAGTGTCTGAGGCCACATTCGAACCAAGAACTTTCTAACTCCAGATATAAAATTCTATTCATATTTCCACCAAGCAGCTTATGCTGAATATATATTTGGTTACACAAAGTATGATATACCTGATTTATTCATTATTATTACTTACCAAAAAAAAATCCAATCCTTTTGTAAGGATTGATAAGCAATATTATGAGTGAAAATATTTATCCCAATAGACAAATGTTATAAATAGCTACAAATTGTAGATGTTCCAGTACTTGTCCATATAAAGGGCAGGCACAGTTATCAGAAAATACATCATAATATTGGTTTAAAAAAAGTGTTATGATGAAAACACTTTGCATTAATCAATGACAAATTACTGAATTTTTAAACACGTACCTTCCTTTTGCTTTCATCTAATTTCTTCTATAGTTGCTTCTGTCTTAAAATCTCTTCATAAATCATGGATTTTGAAGTCATGAATAGTTCTTTTTGGAAATCCACAAGGTTTTGTTGAAGTTTTCTTATTGCATCCTGATTAAAAATATGAATGTATAATTTCTACCGCTGATTTCAGTATTAGATTACATGAAATAAATATAACTTTATTGATATTATTTTAATTTTTGTTAATTGATTTGATATGTTGATTGATATTAATTGATATGAATATTTTTACATTATGTTAATTGCATGAACATATTCAGGGTTATCATAGATTTAGAACTAGTAAAATTCTTAAAGACTATTTAATGCAAGCACCTCATTTTGCAGTTGAGGAAAATGAGATCCAAAGAGATTAAATCAGTTAAGTCATAAAAGTAGTCACTGAGAAAAGGATCAGAACTTAGTTCTTAAGACTACAAAGTTCTTTTGATTGTACCACATACCTTCTATTCAGCATGGAGAAAATGCTTGTTTCTCTTTCTTCATCATGAAACATTGTTTTAAATCAGATTTTCCCAGGCCATCTTCTAGAGAATTATAACACCTCCAAAGCCACATAAGGAATAAAGCTTTTTTATGTGCAATTTTACATGGAAGGTAGGGGGTGGGGGAGGATAGAATAGATACATTTTTAGAACTGATAGAAACATTTGCGGTTTTTATCTTCTATTTTTCAGAAAAAGTCTGTATAAAACTGACGCTTTTTCTTTCCTCTCATAGCTTACCCTGGAGAATGATCATTATGCACTTATGCTTGTCAAGCCTTATAAAATTACTTGAAGGGATTGATCTGATTTGAAGAAAGCAAAAAAGGGGGTGGGGAGCAGACTGGAGGGGATGCCAGCTACTATTCATATCTTCAACTGTCTTTGCCAAGTTTTTAAAGCAGTTCCTTTTTATGCAAGCAGATGAATTATACTCCTGGTTGTAGTCAAAGGGCAGAAAGTGGAGGAAACTATAGAAAATGTGGTAGCTCTTCCATATATCTATATCTATATCTATATGTCTCTATATATACATATATATATGTATACATAGTATGTATGCATGTATATATATATATATATATATATATATATATATATATATATACTTATACAATATGGTGAAAGGTCATTGGTAAAAGGAAATAATTTCATTTCATTCTCTAACCCAGCAGAAAGACCAAAGACACCTATACATACATAAATGTACATATACAAACAAACTACAAACGTATGTGTATTAATATACATACTTTATTAAAAATCCTGTGCATTATCAATATAAAGAAAATTATTGCATATGTGACTAATAGTAAATGAGGCTAAAAATAAAAGAAATTAAAAATTATATATCATTATATAAGATTAATTATCTTGTAAAAGAAAAAATTCAACCAATATCTAGTAACCTTTTGAAAGGAAACAGGCTAAAAGAAACCAATGTAAAATTATGTAAAGAACATTGGCAAAATTGAATTATTATCCAAAATGCCACAAAATACCATTGTGAATGAATAGACTCAAACATATGATTATGAATACCAAAAATAAAATCTAATTTTTTTTTTACTGAAATTGAAATTGTTAACAGTCTTTCCCACTCAGTGTATAAAAGCATCATAGATAACAAAAACTGGTAGTAGATTGTAAAAAGCTATGTATTTTCAATAAATGAAGGGTGGTAATCTCCAAAACTACAATTCTGGACATTATGCAAGAAGTATTAGTGAAAATATACTGACATAAATGAAAAAAAGGATGTAGTATGAAGCAAAAGCACATGTTAAAAGAGGGATTTTATTATCACATACCAAAAGTTATTCTTAATGCCTAATCACAATATCTTTGAACAAAATTATTTTAAACAAAAATGGTTAATCTTTATAATTTCATTAAAAATATGATCAACTGTTTAATATTTCTAAAATCAATTCACAGTAGTCTGAATTAAAACTAGTCAGAATGAGCAACATGTTTTAATGGTTATGAAAAGGGTATCTATCTAATGCCCTACAGTATGGATGACTACTTGGAATTGTTACATTACTACTAGCATATTTTTTAAGCATTAACTTGTTCCAGTATTTCTAACAATTTATTCCATTGCAACATTAAATGGAATACTGGGCAAATTATTAGAACTACAAATGTATCAGTATTTACTTACTCCATTTATATTCATTAATCAATACTATGCATTTAAAATTCCATGGGCTAGCTAGACAATATTTTTAATCAAAAAATCAAAATCAAAAATCTAAAAAATGGATATTGGGTTGATTTTGATCATGAATGGTTCCTCATTCTCTCTTTTGGCATGTCTGAGTTTTTACACAAAAAATGACTAATATTAGAAACCTGCTGAAAATACAAATTCCTAATTTATCTTGATCAAAATAACATTGAACTTCATTTTAAAATGTTAAATGCTTGTGAAACCATATTATTTAAAGTCCCACCACTCTTTTTGTCTTCTCCTTTTCAAGTTTTTGTAGTTTCTTTCTTAAATGGATATTTTCATCAACTAGTCTTCATTTTGTTCTTCTATCACATCTAGTTTTCCAGTGTCAGTATTGAGGGTCATAAAGCTATTCTTCTAGAGCATCAGGACACAATTTGATGCTCCTACTTTGAAGACCCCTTTGTTTTGGGCATCTTTAAATCGTTTTGGAAGGAACTTATTTTCCCTCTGCATGTGGGTTGATCCTTCTGTTATGGACTCTTCTCTGAGAAATGATCTGTTCAATTTTTCATTTTCTGTATGAATTTGGTCTTCATATTTCTTTATTTTTATCTTTCACCTGGTTTAATTTTCTCTGTGTAATTTCTAACATTAATGTCTTTTCTCTGAGGGAATGACATAGTTGGTATCTCTCATTTTCATCTTTAGAAATATGAATTAACAGCTAGTCCTTTAAAGGAAGGAACTCATCTTGTAGTTGCTGAAGATTTAGTTTTGGTGTTGGATGTTCCTGATCACGTATAGCAGAACTTACACAGGAAGGATGATCCATTTTTGTCTGTAGTCTTTCTCTATTTTGTTTTTCACCTTCCAATCTAGAGTTCAATATTGCATATTGAAAAAAATTATAAGTAATTGTCTTATGTGTCTTGAAAGATTATTAAAAATGGATGAAACTTTAAAATAGTTGAAAGGAAATGTTACAGTGAAGTTTGTGAGGGAAATTTGAATTCTAATTTTCAGGATTCTTTTTTAAAATTTAATATTTTTCCTATTGTATTTTAAATAAGTTTTTATTTTCAAAATACATGCAAAGATAGTCTACTTACCCTTACTTACCCTTGCAAAACCTTGTTTCTGAAAATTTTTCTCCCTTCATTCTCCCCACCCTTTCCCCTAGACAGCAAGTTAACCAATATATATTAAACATGTGCAGTTATTCTGTACATATTTCCATTTATATCATGCTCCATAAGAAAAATCAGATCAAAAAGGGAAAAAAAATGGGAAGGAAAAAAATCAAGCAAACAACAACAGAAAAGGTAATACTATGTTGACAACTACATTCAGTCCCCACAGTTCTCCTTTTTGCTACAGATGGCTCTCTCCATCACAAGTCTACTAGAATTGATCTGAATCACTTCATATTGTTGAAAAGATCCAAATATATTAAGATCCTTTTGAATCTTTTAAGATATCCATCAGTATTTTAAGTCTTATACTAGTCAAAGGGTCTGCTTACAGTCTGTTTTTACCACTATTTTAATGTTTGAAGATGCAGACTGCATGTTAAATGAAGGCATCTAAACCCCCGAGTCAAGAATTCTGCCTATGCTATTCTTACTGAAGAAAAGAATTTTCTGGAATGGGAAACAGAATTGGAAATGATTTTCAGGAAAAATTAAGGAGATCAACTTGGATTAGAGACATGTTATGTTGTTCCTATTTTTCTTATAATTTTCAGTATTTCCCAACCCTTCATGATTGAGGTATTGAAGACAATGTCTTCATAAAGTTTAACGATAAATGAGAAAATAATTATAATGAACAAACAAGGAATATAACTTGTTGGATTAGAATCATATAGAATGATTGTCTTACTGAAAATATAAAGGACAGGGTCTATTGTGAGGGAGAAATCAATCTCAAATACTCCCATAGGAAAGTCAAAAGAGATTCTGCATGCTGACTTATGCTATTATTGTATATAATAGAACTCCCAGTAAGTCAACCATTATTAGAAAACTAGCATTCATTTAATGTTTCCTATGTACCAAGTACTGTGAGAAGCACTGGGGATATAAACAGAGTCAAAAATACCAATCCCTGCCCTCCAGGTGCTTATGGTCTATATGAGTAAAACAACAATTAAATAAAGGATATGAAAGCAAGTTACATATCAAATATCTTGGAGATAATATCAGAAAAGAAGGCACTTAATTACTAAAGGGACTGAAAATTGACAGTCAAATTTCAGAAAAACCAGGATAGAGTTACATGAAGTGATACATACTTAAGTGAGCAGAATGAGCACATTGTACTTCAATATTGGCTGATGATCCTCTATCAATAACTTAGCTCTTTTCAGCAACACAATGATCTAAAATAATATCAAAAGACCCAGGAGAAGAAATGTTATCTACATCCAGAGAAACAACTGATGGGAGCCTGAATGCAGGTCAAAGTATACTATTTTCATGTTTTTTTGTTTATTGTTTTTTTTTTTTTTTGTTTTTTTGTTTTTTTTTGTTTTGTTTTGTTTTGTTTTGTTTTGTTTTTTGGTTTTGGTTTTGTTTTTTTTCCCATTTAGGTTGTTTCTTTTATGATGCCATGATTAATATAGAAATATGATTTACATGATAACATCTATATAATCTATATTAAATTGTTTATAGTTTTAGGAAGGAGGAAAGAGAAGAAGGAAGAGAGAAAATTTAGAAATCAAAATGTTTTAAACAAGTCTTTACATACCATCGGGGAAAAAAGAAAAAAGAACGAAAAAAGAAAGAAAAAACAAAAGCAGGTAGGCCAGTTTAGTTGGATCTCTGAGTTAGGGAGAGCAGTAAAGTGTGAGAAAACTTAAAAAATAGGAAGGGATCAAGGTATAAAAGCTTTTAAGTGCCAAAAAAAAGAAGTTTATATTTACTCCTGGAGGTGATAAGCAACCAATACTACTAAAGGAGGAGGAGAAAAGACATGGCAAGATTTATGCTTGAAGAAAATCACTTTGGTAGCTTTGAAGAATCGATTAGTGTGTGGAAGGCTTCATTCAGAGAAAGAAAGAGGAAGTATATAATAAAATAAGCAAGAAGCAATGAATGCCTGCATTATACTGATGATTGTAATTCAATAGAAACGGACCATTATGAGAGATGCTAGAAAGGCAGAAAATTTGTCATTATAAAAAGAAGGAGTTAAGGATGTTCTTAAGGTTGGAATCCTGGGTGAATCAGAAGAAGGTGCTCTCACTGATAATAGATATATTTAGAAGAGGGAGGGCTTAGGAAGAAATATATTTCTATTAAGGGCAACATCCCATTTGAGATTTCCAAAAAGAAAAAAAAATTGCGAAGTATAGAAGGAGCTCAAGAGAGAAACTAGGGCTGAGTGTATATAATTGTGGAAATCATCCCTCCATAAGGGTGCTAAGGGAACTCATGAGGAGCCGATGAGACCATCAAGAGAAACACTACCATTTCCGAGGTTGTAAGCTCCATTACAGCTCAGGCCATGTTATATTCTTCTCTTATCTGCTCTAAAGTTTCACAAATTGTTTTGTATATAACAGGGGACTAGGACATTTACTGAGGAATTTGAATAAGCAGATATTTATGGCATATCAGAAATAGAAACTACCTTTCTAACCTTATTATACATTACTGCCCTCTTTGCAGTCTACAACCCAGTCAGTGTCCTTCTTGTGGTTCTATACAGGACAACACAGAACTCCATTTCCCAAAGCCACACCCTTGTGCAGGGTGTCTTCTCAGCCTGGAGTACACTGCTGCTTTCCTAACCTCCCTCTCCATTAGAATTTCTTTTAAAACTCTTGTTTAGTTACTTTACTTCTTTACTTGAAGTTGCTGCTATTACTTTCCCCTGAAAATCATGCCCTCCTTCCTGCTCCAAATTTTGTGACTTTGTGTTTACATTTATATTTATATGCCATATTCTTGGATTGAATGTGAACTTCCTGATGGCACTTCAGTTTTGCTTTTCACCCTCAGTGCCCACAACAGAGCTTGGTACACACAAGGCACCTGATAAATATATGTTGATTAAAGACAATCTGTGCTTCAGAAAATAAGATGATGAAATAAAAATGGGCACCTACCGGAAATTGTTCCAAACAGGAAGATGGACCACATGCCACTGAATAAAAAAGATTAATTTTAGGGTTCATTATACTATTATGTTAAAGATTTTTCATTTTTCATTCCTAACCTCAATTTTTCTTGATTTTACATTAAATTTTGTAATACAATGCTTCATTGTAAGAGAAATGCTTTCAAGTCTTTACTTAAACTTATGAGTACCCATACCTGCCTGCATAGAGTTCTCTATCACATTCTACTTTGTAATGCCTTAATTGGGATTTAGATTTACTTCTTTCTGAGAATTTTTCCTGGATTGCACTAATGATCTTTTCTATACGCTTAACTTTTTTTTGTTGTGTCCATTGCGATTTTTAAAGTGTTACTGACGATTCGTACATAATAACTTCTTCCTGATATTCACCAAGGTAAACTGAATCTGCATAAAGAAAAATACAAGTAAATAAACATAGTAGGATTTTAAATTCTGCAGGACAACAGCAATATATTTAGAATTCAGATCCTTTGCCACTGATAAAATAGTCTCCACATATGAATCTTAAGATCATACCAAAATATTATTTTGTCAGTAGATTTAGAGTGAATTTAAAATAACTTATTATGCATTATTGTTGATTGCTAAAGAGAATCTCGAAGTTGCACATTTATTAAGAACATTTTGGAGATTATTAATATTTTGGTCACTTAGAGAAAGATTCTACAATTTTACTTATCATGTCAATTGCTTCTATGCTTTTCTATTATCAACCAAGGAAAATTCATAGATCTTATGCTGGCATTCAAAATGTATAATGCACATTAAATAATATAGCACATATAGAATTGAAATACAACTTCCCCAAACTTATTCTACAAACTTTTATTGATTGAGAAAATGAATCTCCAAAATTAAGTCATTTGTCTATACGCACAAAGCTACTCCTTGTACACTTTTAATAATTTACCTTTTCATATTTATTTCTTTTTGTTATATATTGTCCAGTAAAATTGGACTTTTCACTGTCATTTTTCTGCCTCTTTGCTCACAATTTCCATGTAAGAAATCTTTACTCCAATCCCCTAGACTCCTATGACTTACGGAATTCCTACATATCTTTTAAAATTTTACAAAACAAATGCTACTTCCAATTTTTAATTTTTTTATACTTGATAGCTGATGTTCTTTCCCACTTTATACCTCACATAGCAATATGACTATACTCTTTATTTACTTGTTATTTTATCATTTAACTGTTAATTATTTGGGTATTTTAAAATTAGGTTTATCTGTATAAGCTCTATCCCCCTCATAGACTATACATTCACTAAGGACAAAGATTTTGTCTTATCTAAAATTTGCGTATTTGGCACACAGTATGCTTTTTGCACTGGAACACATAGTGAGCCCTCTTTGACTACTTCTATAGCTGAAAAATCATCACCCGGAAGTTGAAATAATAATCATTTTTAGCTTGGCAAAGTCTGCCAGAGATTAGATGCCAATACTAGAGCCTCCAAGAACACAAAGTCATCTCTATTCTACTATGGGTCAATGCAATAGAACCTGTGTTTTCTTCTTGGATATAAACTTTGGTTTTGTTGGTTATTTGGTTACTGTTGGTTACTGTTAAACACTGCTATCCACTGGAAAATTTAAAATGATTCTTACCCTTAATATGATTTGAGGGAGAAAAATTACAATCCACTGTATCTGTCTCAAGTGACTGAGTGAGGTCATCAAGTGTTTTTGCAGCCATCTCTCCTTTATCCTATAAAATACATAAAGGCAAAGTAATAAGTCGATGTAAAATTATTGTAAAATAAACAGAAATGATAACAATGACTAATATTTAGGTAGCAAGTTAAGCTTTTCACAGCAGTTATTTATTATGCATTATCTCACAGCATCCAAACAAAAATTTCATGACAAAATCACTACTCATAATTATTTTACAAAGGAGTAAACAGGCTATAAGAGATGTTAGGTTACTTGTCCAAAATCATACAATCAGCCAAGAGCCCAAGAACAGCTTCAAATTCAGGTCTTCTTGACTATTCACTAGGCCCCATACCTACCCAGAACCTGATTTAGCAACCTTATATAAATTAACGTAAATAGTTACAACATCTCTTATACTTAGCCAATATTCTTTATCTTACTTATGAAGGAAATGAAGGAAACTCCAGCAATATAATTAATCTTCTGGCATTAACAAAGGACACATTTCATATGAAGACTATTTCTAATGCTATCTTTTTTCAGAATAAATATTCCTGTTTCATAATGCAGAAAAAGATTCTTTTCTGTTGACTGAAAATTGCATTATTTTCTAAATTAATTTATATTTTAGCAGGATTTATAATACCTTATTATTTTTTATTTAATGTATTCTTTACAAGCCTAAAAGACAAATAATTTATTTCCACATAAATATAAACGGGAAATGTATTGTTGTTGTAAATATTTGATTTTAATATAGATTACTTCAAAATCATATGGTTTTCATGTTTCTAGTCAATCACATAAACCACAGACTATGACATTATTTTATCTCAGAGCCATAATTTATAATAAATACTGATCTTTTCCTCTTTTAAAAGTATTTTTCAATGTGATTTGGAAATTTTGTTTTTAAAAATGTTTGTTTTTAAGTTTCCCAAATCTTTTTTTTAACCTTCTACAATTGGGCATTAAGAAATCCATTATAATTATGTATAGTAAAATAACAAATTTCTGCCTTCCCTATGTCCAAAAAAAAAAAAGTCCAGAAAGATGATCTCTTTTAGTGAAAACTATTGTAATAAAAGCAATAAAGCAGAACACTCTGCTGCATGCACAAGGAACTTAATATAGTTATTGGATGAATAACGACAGTTCATGTTCCCATAGCACAAGAACTTTGCTTACAACAATCCTGCTGATAACCCAGGTATTATCATCCCTATTTTACAAATGTGTGTGTGATATGTCCTAGATTCTACTGCTAACATTGGCCTTGTGGTGCAGTGGCAAGTGAAGTGAATCTGGAGTTCAAACCCCAGCTCTTCTTCTTTTTCACTGGTATCACTGAAAATAAACCACTTAGGAGCCCGGACTACATGATCCCGGCACTGCCTTCCAGTTCTCAACCCACTCTAGAACAGTGGGAGACAGGAGACTTGAGTCTTAAATCTTCTCACTCCGAGACTGGGATTATTACTAATGCTTGGGTATGTATGGTGAAAACTACTTTTTACAGACAAATGTCAATCCTGCTGTGTTCTGTTACCCCAAAGAGTAAATTGGAGTGTATATCACTGGGGCAGGTTCCCCATATCTGAGAAAAGGAGAATTTCAACCATCAAACAGTGGGAAGTAATGTGGCATGTATAAAAAAGGGGAGTTTGGGCCCACTAGCTTTCCTGGAATGCATAAGTCTCACGCACCAGAATACTCAGAAAGAACACAAACAGAAAAAAAAAAAAAAATCAGGAAAACAGTTTTCTAGAAAGAGAAAAAGCACACATTGCTAATATTTTTCTATGAACTAGTCCAATAGTAGTTTACCTTAATTCATCAGAATCTGTCTCACTTAAGGTGCTGTCATCATGACTACAGAGTAGGATATCAGATGAGGAATTCATGTTTTCACAAGTCATACTAGAATCTTTGGAAATCCACTTCTCCTTTTCAGGCTTTTTTACATTTTTCCTATGCATGTCAGAGTCATTGCAGGAAAAAAAAAATCCATCAGGGTATCTTTAAATTATTCTTTATAGAAAAATTTTCATAAAACAGTGAGGGAAATTTATTTTTGCTCTTTTAACACATACAACATTTTACTTCTAGAATAAACTTCCTTAACTAAGGTACTGATCATATCATTCCCCAGATCATAAACTTTTAATAGTCCCTCTCTGTTTGTAGTGCATTAAACTGCACTGTCTGCCTGTGAAGCTTCTTCATCTAAATCCAACAAAGATTCCCACATTCCTTCCCAGAAAACAAGGTTGTTTCCAATCACAGCTGTCTTCTCTAGTCTAGGAATAGATTCTGCTTATTTCTCATCCAACTTATTTTTTAACAGACAATGTTTTCCATTTGTTGCCTGTACTTGGACTAAAAAAGATCAGTCATGTAAATGCAGGTTGTTGTGATTAAACAATTTGTGTGCAAAATATCAGGAATTTATCAAGACAGGCTTCCTATAGAGACAAGGCCAGGAGAAAGTCTTAATTGATGATTGTAGGTTGAATTCTAAGAATTCATAGAATCCAGGAGGAGGGAAGTGACACTTTCCTTATACTATGCCCTGATCACAACTTGTTTGAAGAATATGTTCATTCCTGGGAGATATATTTTAGAAAAAGACAATTAGCACTCAGAATAATTCCAGAGAAGAGAAATCAGGATGGTGAAGGAAAAAGACCTTGTTAAATAAAGGGGCAACTGATGATGTTTACCATAAAGAAGAGAAGAGAAAGAACTGGGATGAAAGGAAGTAGTATATGTGCTCAAATATAAAATAAAACAATGTTTAATTGACCCTCCAAAGGCTTTCAATACTAGGCACAGGAAACACATTTGGGATCAATGTATGAAAAAACAAAGAACACAAAAGCAACCCACTTCCAAACAACTAAAAACTTATTTAAAAAGGAATGGACTGCCTATGGAATTAACACATTCCTTTCTCTCTCTCTCTCTCTCTCTCCCTCTCTCTCTCTCCCTCTCTCTCTCTCCCTCCCTCCCTCCCTCCCTCCCTCCCTCCCTCCCTCCCTCTCTCTCTCTCTCTCTCTCTCTCTCTCTCTCTCTCTCTCTCTCTCTCTCTCTCTCTCTCTGTGTGTGTGTGTGTGTAGGTGTGTGTGACAGAGACTGAGAGACAGGGACAGAGAGACAAAGAGAGGGACAGAGAGATTGTACATGCTAGTTATAACTTTGAGCAAAGGTAGTAAGATTGTTCTTTATTTACCTCAAATGGACTTCACAAACCTACCTGTTGCTCTGTTCATGTAGCTTTTAGATAACTTCATCTTCCTACTCTGATAAAGTTTCAAAGAAGAAATTTAGTGGGAAAAAGCACATTTTGTAATCATTCTTGATATCCATTTTATTCCATCATGTAATTTTATTCTCAGATTTAACAACATTTAAAAAGAATGCTTGCTAGCAACTTACCCTCTTTTGATGCCCTTTTTGTCAAACTTTCCCAAAGAATAGTAATTTCTCTGGTGCTTTAGCAGCATTTCCTCTCTCCAACTGCTAAACACACACCCCAATGAGTTATTTTTACCCAATGGCAAGAAAAATTTTAAAAACAAAAATATTCACAGCAACCACTTTTTGTAGCAGCAAATAACTGGGAATGGCTAAGCAAATTGTGTTTTGTTGATGGATGCATGGTCATTGTGTATGGTTAGAAATCATACTTATATAAAAGCATAAGAATATTTATATGAATTAATGCAAAATGAAATAAGGACAACAGGACAACAATATAAATTTTGACTATAATAATATTATTGAGGACAATAAAATAACTGCAATTTAATACTGTGAAATTATAATGTCAAAGCTTAGTCCAGATGAAAGGGTATCACCTCCTATTTATGCAGGGTGGAAGACTTTCAATATGGAACACTGCATGTAATAGTGATGTATTAATTAGGGATGTTTCACTAGAAGGCTAAGGAAAGAGATCTTGAAAAATGAAGCTGATATAAAAGTAATACAAGATGATTTTTAAGAAAGGAAACTTTCTCTCAATTGTCCATTGCTTTCCTGTGTCTTACTAATAAGTCTAATATGGTTTCACTAATCAAAGGAATAAAGTAGATAACTTTCTGTCTGCATGCAACTATGGTCACAATGTATGAATACTGGCATTGAAGCAGGGAAAGATGCCCTTTTTCAGTGTCTCCCAAATAAGTTATATATTGTTGTTTTCCTAATGTATCTAATTTGTTTTTATCTTAAACTTAATTGTTCAAGGAAAAGTTTTTTAAGGCTATTAAATTACTTTTCAATTTTATTTTCAATAAAAGTAAATCCAGGCTTAATTTTTCAAACACTCTCTACTTTCTAAATGTTAGTCCAGATCACTTCCACATTTCAGCTCTCCTAAGTTGGAATTTTAGAGGTCTTCAAGTATGTACAGTCCCAAAATGAATTGTGAACCCTCTTTACTGTATTCCTGTGTCTCATCTTGTGGTGCTAAGACTTTTTTAGATGGGGCAGCAGGTAGTTGTTATTTGTTTTTTTCCTCTTCCTCAACCTGTCCAGTAGCCACATGAGCACTAGAAGGCCTTAAATGCTAGGTGAGCACTGCTCTCTACAACTCTGTCAATTCCCCCTTTTGATTCTTCCATCCTGAAAGGATATTAGCCTTTTTTCTCCTCAGGCCTGTCTTACAGAGTGATGTGTTGGTAAATAGATCTTTTTAATGAGTTGCATGTCTGCAATTAAAAGTGTGAGGTTCTTGAGATTCTAGGTTTTCTGAGTTTTTTGGTGGTATCCGCAGTGCTTGGCTCATGATAAGCACTTAAACGGGTTCATTCTTAGACATTTCTCTATTGATGGGAAACTTTTTAACATCTAAAAGAACCCAACTAATTTTTGGAGTAGCTGTAAGCCTATTCTCATATCTCATTAGCACTTATTATTTATACATTTGCAAACATTTGAAAATTCCCTTGCTTTGCTCCTTGCTATCCATATCTTTTTTTTCATCCTATTCTTTTGGAACCCCTCAAAGGTTATCTAACTCTTTTAATATACACTGATATAACAATTCCAAAATAAAAGAACATACTTACAGTAAGGAACAATATACATTCATGGGACCTTCATTCCTTTCTCAGCAAAAAACAAGTGGATGCAGAGTGAATCAGAATCTAGATTTTTAGAGCAAACTAAACATACCATGAATGTTAATATTTGATAATAAACATATTTTGAATATTTTGACAAACTTACCCCTTAAAAATTGGTGCCCAAGTGCTAAATTTTCCCTGGAGGAAATGCCCATTATTGGAATTTCTTCCCCAGGAAGTGTGTTTTCTTCATCTTTACCAAGCTGATGATTCTCCATTGAAAATATCTCATTAACGTTGCCATCTCTTCTGTTTTTAGTTAATTGATCATCTTTTCTCTCGAATGACTCCATTTCGTTGTGTTGATGCTTTTGCTCCACCTAAAAGGAAAGCTTAGTATCATTGCCACTTTATTCCTTATCTGCCTCTGTGAGAGAGATGTGTGTGTGTGTGTGTGTATGTACATATATATGTACATATACACATATCTATTCTTTAATACATAATATTTCATATACGTATTTATATGCTAACTTAGGTACAAATACTAGATTTGTGATTTCTCTAGTACAAGGATCTACTTGAAGAGAAAATTCCCTCTACGAATTCCACCAATAACTAGAACATGGAGATGTTTATTGACTTGCCTATCTATGTCAGAAGTTGGACTTGAAAAAGGTCTTCTTGGCTCACTATCAAATATGCTATGCTAACTTTAATTTTTCTATTTTATTTTGAAATACACATTATCCTCAATAGATATTACCTTCATTTTTATATCATAGTCAAAAATGATGATACTTTTATAAGTTTTGTTAGAAAGCAGAAAAATTGGTTCATTTTTCAAAATGATAGCTTAATTATCACCTCATTTTGTTTTCTCATCCTATTTTCACATGCTTCTCTCATTTCTCTCCTTTAACAAGCAGACAGGGATAAAGAGATAAAATAGCTGACTTATTTTTGGCCTTTTTTACCATGTCCCTATGACGAACAAATAGACCCAGTTCATTTTTAACTATAGGATGATTGTTTCCAATCCCATTTCTCATTTCTTTTTCCTTATTGTCAAGTTCAAAAAAGTACTACAAAAAACAAAAACAAAAAATACCCTAAAATTAGTCATTGAAATATTGGGTTAAAAACACAGGAAATTGAGGAGAGTGAGATTTAGGCAATGTGACTGCTACATTATGGAATATCAGTGCTATTCCCTGTGCAGGTGCACTGAATCACAATCTTTTTAGGAAAGAAAAAAAAATTTAGGAAAAAACAAAACAAAACAAAAAAACAACCTTAGTCTAATGCTCTCATTTTGTTGATGAGGAATCTGAAGCACAGATACATTAAGTAATTTGGTCAAAGTCATGATAATAAACTAATAGCAGAATCTAGTATTTCTGGGTATAGGCCCCACATTTGATTCAGAATGAATTTGCATTATTTAGTACTTTGTAGAGAGATAGACAGTTGTAGATTGATAGATTTCAGAGTTAGCATTGAGTTTCTCATCAGAAGTTTTAAGCTTAAATACCAAATTGAGATTCTATTTCCTTGTTTGTAAAGATGTCCCAGCACTTTATAGGAATAGAAATGAAGATCAAATGGGAATACTTTGTAATGAGAGTTATACTCTCATGATGTTTGGACAGGACCTTTAAGATCATCAATGGGAGTGACTCCAAGTGAGGAAACTCCCTCCATAAAGTCAGGTCAGCCTCTGCTTCTAGTAGCAGTTGCCTGGTAAAATCAATAGACTTGTCCAAGATAACATAACACATTAGAAGCAGCACTTGAATCTAAGTCTAACTGAATGAGTTTGGCTCTCTCTCCACTATCCTCTCTTTTATCTTCAGTTATTATTGTGAAAGGATAATGATAATTATAAGATAGACACATAACAGTACATATGAACCAAGAGACTCTGGCCATGTAGTCTAACTTCTCTAAGCCTAACTCTTCCTCACTGATAAGATAAGGGGATTTGACTCCATGACTGTCAATGTTCCAAAAAATAAAACTCAATGAATGAACTATACTAATTTAATAGTATCTAAAGCCAGTCTCTTGCACAACCATATCACAAGTCAGTGTTTTGCTATTGTTTTGCTATCTTTTCTTCTAGTTTACATTATTTCTAAGTGCTAAAATGACAGGTACCTATAGCAAATTAAAATATATTTTGAAAAAGCAAGTCAATGCAAGAAGAGGAGCACTAAACTTGAAGAGAGAAAATCTAGGTTTAAGTTTCAATTCTGTAATTTATTAGTGGTGGAATAGAGAAATAGTAAATTGATGACTGATATTAAATGATTAATTAGCAAAATTGTGTTTCATTTTGTTTTGAAACACAAAAAGTCATGATTTTAGTTATATGAGTAAAGGTAAATAAGCAGATTGTCATAAATGTATTAATTTAGTCAGATGAATTTTTTAGAAATTTCCAAAGTTTGGCTTATGTTTTCAGTATTTTAAGTCACAACACATTACATTTGGTTAAGAAAATAAAAATGACCATAGAAAGCAAAATTCTTTCAAATGTCATATATTACAAGGATTTGCATAAAAGAAAATCTGAGTTCTTTATATGTCTTTTAGTTTGTGTTCTAATTATCTTTAGGCTTATCCTAGTTCTTTTGGTTACCTAGTCTAATATTTCAATTTGTATGTCTGATTTAGAAAATTCATTGGTTACATGCCAAATATTTTGGAAATTGATGGAGTAATTTAGATGACCAAAATAAAAACTGTAAAAAAGATTTTCTGGATAATTTTCTTAATGCAACTTTCAATGTAAATTGTACAAATAGCAAGCATGTGAACATAGCATTTTCATCATATGAAAAATCAATTGCACGGGAGGATTGATGAAGATGAAAAATAAATAGAATATAGAGTGTCAAAAGGTGAATCTACCTCTTTTTCTGATGGTATTTTTTCTTTATCCAATGTCAGGGACTCTGCTTGCAACATTCCTAAATCATTTGTTAATCTTTGTGAATCTTGCTTTAATTTTTTATCCAGGTGCATTTTTGAGATTTTGTCCCCATCTGGAAGGGAGTATCTCCAATGCCTTAGCTCACTGGTAGAGTTACTGGCATTTTAATCACTATCCTCAAATGATATTTCTATATGTTTGGTTTTCTTCTTACATTTTCTTGCAATATAAAGTTCAGGCTTTTTTTCTTGGCTGATTGCATCTTCCTTCATTTCATTTGAGCCCGCTCTTTTTATATTTTCTTCATTATAAGCAAAATCTTCTTCATATATATTAGAAGTACATTCAACTTCTGTGTGAATATCATTCTTAGGCTTTGGGGTGCCAAGAATGTTTTCTTGCAAAGTGCTCTGTAAATTCTGGAAAACAACATTTTCCAAATCATGCTCTCTTCCTTCGGGAAATGACGGATGAAGTCCTGCAGGGAGAGGGCCTTGATATGTCTCCTTTTCCTCAGAGTCACTTAAGGTATTTGCCAAAGTAGATGTAGCTACCTCTCCAAACTCATCTTTTTGGAGTTTCTCTTGAGTGTCATCAGCAATTTGGAACTTTTTCTCAATTTCACCATGCACCTGTGTTAACTTAGTTTTCTTGATTCTAAATTTATTTTTAAATTTCATTTTTTTCTCTTTGTCCCTCATTTTTTCAGGATTTTCTGTGCAATTTGTATCTGCATCTAAATGTATGTCCTTAACATTAGATTTCTTATTGAATTTTGCTTGTGGAGATCTTCTTTTCCAATTCAAAAATGGGAAACAAAGACACTGAAATCGTTTCCTAGATGCTTTTTGTTCTGGTATGCTGGTTGTTTCCAAAGTAACTTTATCCTGGGGTAATGAAATAAGGACAAAGAACAATTAGAACTCAAACAAATAATAGTTAAACTTAATCTTTTAATCTTAGTGTTTTACATAATCCCAAATCATCTATGTTTCAAAAGAATGTTAGAAAAAATTAAATTTTCTCTAAATGAAAGAAAAAAAATGAAATTTTAAAGTAAGTTTTAGCTAGGATATTTTGTATTAGGTTAATATTATACTTGTATTGCATACTATGCATACTATATTCCCAAAAAAACAAATAGAAAAATTTCTCATTTCATATTTTAATAGTTTTTCCTGCTCTAAAAGGACAATTTTTTAATCAAAAATAGATTGTAAAGAGATTTTGTTTTTAACTGATAAATTTAAATGATAAATTTTGAAATAATAATACAGATATGTTCTGCCTAATCTGCTTAGCCAAAAAAAAAAAAGTAAAATATAAGGTTGAAATGGGATAAAAAATTAGAGAGATATTTTTAACTAGTAAATTTTTTCACCACATTTATGTGTTTCTCTATTATTCATTTTGTAATTTCTTTGAATTAAAGTTCAAATAAAAGTGTAAAAATAGCAAATGTAAATTATGACGTAAGTGTGAGGAAAACTAGAATGTGATTTAAAGGAAACTTATTTTCAAAAATATATACCTATATAGATTGTCCCCTTCTGAGTTCAGTTCGAGTCCATATAATCTCTCTTTTTTAAAAATTAGAGGATAAGACTGGGCAAGAGAAAACAAATGCTTTTTGCATATAATTAAAGAATAAGAGATAAGAAATGATTACAAAATGATAACTTAGGGACATTAATAGAATTATTCGGCCATGGAGTATTAAGTAACTATTTCAAAATAGTCAAAATGTGATTCCCTGACCCAGTATAATCATTCAAATGTTCAAATGAGTTGGGATTATAATTCTATAATTAAATGGGACAAACCACAATATCGATGCCTACCTACAGATATTTTGGAATAAATTGTTTTTAGAATCACATCATTTACAAATAACAGTCAAATTTTTTTTTTCTTGTTCAGTCATGTCTGACTTTTTTCAAGACCTACAAACAGCTTCTTCCGTATCTAAAGACCCACTGAATTCTATTAATTGCTAACCCTGGCCAAAACAATCCAGGAGCCTGGGACTCCACACACCTTCAAGATCATAAAAAGGAAATCCTGGAGACCACTCTTGGCAGGAGCCCTAAAACATGGTGTCCTTACACTGGCCATGTAAGAGTTCCTGTCTACCCAGGGACCAGCTCTGGCCCTGGCATCTTTCTACCTTTACCCTTACTTCCAAACCCCTACAATACACCTTTTTTTTTTTTTTTTTTTTTTTTTTTTTTTTTTTTTTTTTTTTTTTTTTTATCAATCTAGGTTTTCGGGTCTGTAAATTCCTTTACAGCGACTCTGCGCCATCACTAGATTGCATTGAACTATGTATCCTTGCACCAAACCCAAAGGGGTTCCCCTTCCCTAACTCTCATCAAATCTTCTTGACTCCAGATCTGAATCTCTATCTCCTATGCCACTTAGTTGTTGACAAATATGTAGAATATATTTATACTTTAAATTGCATTGAATGTCATTTCTCCAAAATTAGACATTTATTAACTCCTACTTGAATTGAGATGGCAAAATCTTATTGGGCTGATTTTCATTATATCCCAAACAAACAGATTCAGCAAGAAAACAAAAGCACTACAACTGCATAAGAATATCATCCACAATATCCCTAAATAGTTGACAGTGAGCTTCCAGCTAGAGACATTAATTGTTGGGGTCCATATTGCCTTCTAAAGCAGTTATGTTTTTTGTTGCTCTATCCATGATGGAGAATCTGTTATTTCCTTTAATGAACACAGATCAAGTAATAGAATCTTTTCATGTAAAACTAAGGGCTGAAGTATAGACCTCAATGATAACTATTTTCTGTTCTATATCATGGCTATTCCTGTAGCTGAAACCTATGGATTTTAAGAAGATATTCAATTCACTGATTTGTTGATGAGTGTGCTAGTATTTGGGCAATACTCAGATTAAAATTCAATAATTAATTCACGAGGATGTTATCCGATCTGAATTGTTGATTTTTAAGAAATCACATTGGAACAGTCATTTCAATTCTTGTTTCTAGGCAGAGAAATAATGATTCAAAAATATGATTGAAATGTATTGTCTAGAAAAGATTGTGAAAAGGTTGTGAACTGGAATCTCGTTGTAGAAAGATGGTGTTGGGAAGGTAAAGCTGTGTGACCTGCTTTGTTTTTCAAGCCTCTCTTGTCTCTTGATTGTGCAGGTTGTTCTAACAAAATGAACATGATAAAAAGACTATTGAGAGCAGATTCTATCTTGCAAAAAGCATCTGAAACCTGGACTTTAGAACTCTTCTGATTTCAGTTAAAGAAGATATTACTAGTTAGTGAGACTAAAGCATGACACATCCTGAGTCTATTCCCCACTGAGCTCAAGTAATGTGGTTAGGGTTAGCACCAAAAAAAACCCTTCAGCTAATTTGCACATTGAACTGAAAAATCTTTGCCTAAAATCTTTGAGTAATTACAGTTTACCAGGGAGTTGTCATGGTATTAGGAAAGGTTAACGTTGTTATGAATTCCTTGGAAGTTCCAGCATGAGTAATAAATAGTTCCTGCATATTTCCCATAAGAAAATCCAAAGATGAATCATTAAGAATTCATATGTGTTCAATAGAACAAAATATACTAGATATCTCAGAAGTTTCACTTTAAAAAAAATTCTCATCATTCTAAAGATAGAAGACTAGATCCAAGGAATGTCAAAACCCAGTGTGCCTGGATTTCAACAAGTATTTCAAAAAGTTTCTCACAAGATCTTTGTGGCCTAGGAGAAAAATGTGGACTGTATTAAAGAAAAATTTGGTAGATTAGGAGTAGTTTCACTGGGTGGATTTAAACAACACCAATTTTCCTGGAGGGCAAAGGGTAGCTTTACCTCCAGGGCTTTCTCTATCCAACACTTTACACTGATAATCAGGATGAAGTAATAGATCTAATACTTATTAGCAGAATTGTCAATGGAATGGGATTGATAGAGGATATAGAAGAAATAAATCAAAGAACTGAGATTCCAATGGATCTTTATAGATTAGAACAAGGAGATAGTGCTAACAAGGAATATCTCAAAGGGGACAAATTAAAATACTGGAATTATATTTTTAAAAAGCAGCTGCATATGTATACAATGGGGCAAAACAGTTTTTCATAAAAATTCTCAAAGACCAAGAAATATTTGTTAGTGGGTCATAAGTTTAATATGATGAGGGTATCAAAAGGGATTATATGATCTTTGCAGCAAAAGTGACGGGCCTTATTCTATCTTCATAATTCCACATTATTATGTTTAGGTAGGACACTGGAAAAGTGCAGTCCAGAGGAACTAAAAGAGTCATTAGAAATCAACCACGATTTATATCATAGGACAGTCTGGTAATTAAGTAGGGGTGTCTAGTTTTCAAAAAAGACAATTTAAAAGATGCCAGGAATCGAGAAAGAGCTATCAATCTGTCAATCCTTTCCGTGTCCTGGGCCAGGTGAGGTTTCCCGTGATGTCATCAAAAAACTAGGGAATTTCTTCAACTTCATTCTTTAACTCAGAACCATTAGCCCTGGCTGCACATTATAGAAAGCTGTAATTTAGCTCACTATAAGAAAACATCCCAAACTATCAGAGCTGTTCAATATACAATGGGCTGATTTACTTGGGGAGTAACTTTTCAATCACATCAAATTTTCTACTTTTTTGGGGGGATTCTGCAGACAGGATTTGTTAATTCTGACAAAGATAAACTAGATTCACTTTGATCATCAATGCTAAGATATTATTATGATGGCACCTTCAATGCCATACATTGACATTTTTATATATTGATGGAATGTAGTATATTTTTTCGAACGAGACATACATTTCCAGATATTGATATTCCAGGTTATCCTGCCATCAGTGACAAAAATGTTAGCTTGCCTAACAAAAAAATCAGAACATATTTTTTAAAATGTGCTCTTTCACATGCTTCCAGATCTATGGTATTTCTGTTATCATAATTATTTTGCTGAATAAAGGGAAAACAATGAAATAATCAAGTAGTTTAACTAACTTCTTTATCATTTAAGAAATGTTCAAAATTGCAGTATCTTTGGATTACTCTTTTTCTTCTATTATTACCTAGCTAGGGTTGGAGTTTTGCTGTTGGTCCCTATACCCACAAAGAACATTTCAACTCCTAAAAAAAAGACAAAGATACATTTTAAAGTACACTAAGTTCTGAAAATCACTTCCAGTAAAATTTGTATGAAAGACACTTTTACTAAAATAAAATATCAGAAATTACAGTATCTATTGTTGTATAACAAATGGTCAGTAGAATGATTTTACAGAGGCCTGAGGAGAATTACATGATGATGCTCAGAGAAATAAACAGAATTAGGAAATCATCATGCATGGCAACAAGAAGAATATACGATGATCAATTCTGATAGATGTGCCTATTTCCAACCATGAGATGATTCAGATCCATTCCAATAATCTTGTGATGAAGAGAGCCATCTACACCCAGAAAGAGGACTGTGTAAACTGAGAATGGACCACAACATATCATTTTCACTCTTTCTGTTGTTTGCTTGTATTTTGTTTCCTTTGTCAATTATGTTTTTCCTTTTTCAATTGATTTTTCTTGTGCAGCAAGATATTTATATAAATATGTATACATATATTGGAATTAACACATATTTTAACATATTTAACATGTATTGGATTACCTGCCATCTATGGAAAATGATGAAGAGAAGAAAGGGAAAATTTGGAACACAAGATTTTGCAAGGATCAATGTTGAAAAATTACTCATGCATATGGTATATAAATAAGAAGCTTTAATAAAAATCTGTAAAAAAGGAAAATTTAACATCACTTTTCCATACCTGTTCCTGGTCACTTTTATCAAAAATGTCCTGGCTTCCATCTGGTGGTCCTTTACATTTCAATTCTTGTTTCAAGTCTAAGTAATATTTAAGTGAAAATTTATTTTATTTAGAATTATTTTTCTTATATGAATGAAATCCTCTCCTTATTAACAGTAATGACAGTTGTGACAGATAATGATTTTATCTATTGTAATCTATGTTCAGATAAGTCATAAAATATCAGAAATTTCTACCTTATTAATTAATTAATTTGATTATTTTGCTATTTCAATCTACTGCTAGATTTTAAGCTTTTTGTGAGATGCTCATTTTAAAACCTTTCAGTTTTGTAAGTAATTTTTAAAAAAGCATCACTGGTCTAATTCTGCAATTATTAATTCAATGTTATTACCATGTAAAATTCCCCTCAACTTATATAAATTAACATTCATGAAAAACCAAGCTATTTACAGAGATATTGATAATACATCTCAGAAAATAAAATTTAAAACTTTGAATATCATTTATTTTATGATAAAAATTAGTTTATCATACATCAGTCCAAAACATCTTAACAAATTTTGTACTACCATAAACTATATAAAGTTAGGCTTAGTATATATCAGTCTACTCGGCACTAAGAAACTGAAGGAGGGTTAGAACGTTGACAATGGAAACAAATGCTTCCATAACAGCATGAAACAGATTTAATTAGTAATATAACCATTTTAACTAACTTGCTTATTAATATTTTTGCTCATAAAACTAGGCTAAAAAAGTCATTAATTTTCCTCTTTCTAAATACATAATAGACAAATTGCCTGATACATTTCTACCCTTATTGTTTTGTTTTGTTTCCTTCATTCATGGATGCACCATTTTCTGATTGGGGAAGACAGTGTTTCAGTGACTATGGACAGGTGGACAGGAGAGACTGATAGCATATGTGCTGCTAGAAGTGACCCATATTTCTTCCTATGTGTATACTCTGTGTGGGTGCCATTGCAAGTCTGACAGTTCAGTGATGATGTTATTTTTTTTTACCTCAGAAATTAATGAAGTAGACAATATATAACTCATACTCATTGGATAGGAGAAGTCACCTTCTGTCCATCAGTTTCTAGAATATCTGGAACAATGAACTCATTTGATCCATAGTTCCCTTTATGAAAAGTTCGGAAAAACAAAAGGGTATTGTATCTAATTTGAATAAGCCTTACAATGGATGACAGTGTCATGTACATAATAGTAGGTACTTTGTAACTTTAGTCTATCGTGTTTTTGTTTTTGTTTTTTGCTGAGGCAATGGAGGTGACTTGCCCAGGGTTGCACAGCTAGGAAGTTGAAGTGTCTGAGACAGATTTGAACTCAGGTCCTCCTGGCTTCAGAGCTAGTGCTCTATCCACTATACCAACAAGCTGCCCCAGTTGATCATGTGGATAATGAATATGCCTTTAAAAGAAACCAACAAATTGAGATATTGGGAAATAATTATCAAGAAGACTAGTAAACTCCAGAAAAACTTTATGGAGTTTGCACATGACAAAGTTTCTGAAAAGGGAGATTTCACCAGATGGCCTGAAAGGACACAGGGCAGGACAATATGTAGGAAAATGATGAAAATAGTTTGGATGAAAAAGAGGGAACACAAACAGGACGAAGTAGGGCTGAAAAGGTGAGAGTCTTCCTGTCCAGGGCTTTAGGGGCCCCCATTTCTGCATCTGCTAAATTATTAGTGGCAAGTGATTTCCCTCTCCCCTTCCCCAGTTATGTGAAAACTTTTCTTTTTCAGTTTGTATTTTCCGTTCACCTCATTTTAACATTCTTAAACTATTGTTACTAGACTCTAAGGTTCAGCAAAGTAGGCCAACAAAGAACTCTCAAGGACATCTGGAGCTCCTCCTATTCAGTGTGAAAGGAAAGGAGTCTTTGGTTGCTCTCTCCCCACCCTGGTTCCAAAACAGCATCTTCCCCTATCTATTTCTCACTTCCTATTGTCTGCTCTTTTTTTCACCCTTTCTCAGTTACTAACATTTATTGACATTATGCTAGAGTACAAAAGTCTGAACAGAAACAGAATAATCTAGCAACTTCTGAAGGTTTTTAAAAATGAATTTTTATGACAAGTATCTTCAGGTTACACTTTACAGGAAGTAAATAAATTAAAGACTTCAGCATCTGGGGGTGAGAGACATCAATGAAGTTAGAGAGGCAGGCCTGCAATGAGGAAGGTTTCAGCCCAAGTTCCACCTCTGAAACACACTGGTTGTGTGACTATGAACAAACTTTCAGTGCTCTAGGCAATTCTCTGAGGCTTTGTTTCAATGAAGTTTAAGGTCTAGTCTCTATCACCAAAAAACAAATAAAGAAAGAAATAAATGATGTGACATGACCTCATATCATAGAAGTTGTCATCTGTATAACTAACCAATTCAGCTGAAAAGTAACTCATTCAGTTTGCTAAAACTAAGCACATTGCAAAGGCTGGAGGAATATTAGCAGAGACACTTCCTAGAGCCAATTAGTCACTCCACATCATGTATAGCTTATTTCTTTGTCCATTAACCTCTTGCCTTCAACAATATTGATTATAGTACTGTGAGTAGCAGTGGGACAACATGCAATTTCTTATCTTCTATCTATTTGATGATACTTTACTCCAGCCCCAACATTCTATCCCCTATTTTTCCAGCTCTCACATACATTATATTTTTGGTTGCTGAGGCAATTGGGGTTAAGTGATACTCAACTAGGAAGTGTTAAGTGCATGAAAATAGATTTGAACTCAGGTCATCCTGAATTCAGGGCTGGTGCTCTATCCACTGCCTAACCTATCTGCCCCTTCTTTTTCCTTTTTTAATTGAAACCCCACTTTCTACACAATATAAACTTACCTTCATGTTGTCCCAAAGAAATAACGTCTTGTATATTTTGACTTGTAGATGCAAATATATGTTCTGAAGATCTTTCCAAGACACTTTCAAAAGAACACTGATAAAATGAAAACATCAACAAAATTGTTAACAAGTCCACTGATTAAAGTACTCCTAAATGTTTTCTACAATTAAATTGTGAAGAATTTCCACCTAGAGAGAAGGATCTATAGAAAACACAATATTTTTACAACATTTTCTTCAAAAGAACCGTTTCATGCTTACACTTTTCATGATTATTTTCTATCTTTTTTTTTTCTTTAGAGGAGATAACTCTGAGTTTTCATACAGAAATGGTTGAACTTGTAAGGAAGGATAAAATTCTAACTCAGGATATCATTATGATTGTCATTACATAATACATAAAATAATATTTTTCACATGCTAAATATATGTGAGAAGAAAATGTTTTTGTACATAATCCCTCTTAAATAGTGGCCTATTTAATAGAGGCCTAAGCTTGGAATCAGGAAGATTGCTCTTTATGAATTAAATTCTGGCCTCAGACACTAGCTGTATGCCCCTGGACAATTCATTGAATCTCATTTGTCTCAATTCCTTACTAAGAAGGAAATGCCAAACTATTTCTATTCCTTTGACAAGAAAATACTAAATGTGCTCTTGAAGAGCCAGACACAAATAAAATGATTAAATGACAACAAAGCCTTGGCCAGTCCAATTTGATCTATGTTTGACCTATCTATCCATCTATCCATTCATTTATCGATCTATCTATCTATATATGTATGTATGTCTGAAATGTGTATATGTATCTAAAACATATACACACTGATATATATTATACACTTATTCCAATATATATACATGTCTACTATAAATATATATATATATATAGAATTTTATATATATATATATACATATATATATATATATACATTAATACAAAAATACATACAAAGAAAAACAAACAAAAGACAAAATGTTTTAAAAAGTATATAAAAAAGATGAGAATATGTCTTATATAAATTTGCCAGTGGCATTTCTCTAATCATCACAGAAACAGAAAATTTAACTTAACCACAATGCAGATCTATTATACTATATAATTCATTGTTACTAGTTGGGTATTCAATATCCAACTCTACCCCTCTCTCATACTTAGATTAGGAGTTTTTCTCTTGGTTTAATTTCTTGTTCTCATGCTTGATGTTTTTTTTTTCCTTGTTTTTGCTGATGCAATTGGGGTTAAGTGACTTGCCCAGGGTCACACAGCTAAAATGTGTTAAATGTCTGAGATCACATTTGACTTCAGGGCTAGTGCTCTATCCACTGTTCCACCTAGCTGCCCCTCTGCTTGCTTGCTTTAATTCACTTAAGGACCCTCCAAATCATGAGGTTGTTTTTTATTTTTTTTTAATTTCTCAAGTGGTATCTGATACAAAAAACTGTCTCCTTTCTTCATTTTACATACATTCGTAAGCACAGGCATATTTGTTTTCTTGTTTTCATATTTTATGCTTCTATCTTTGGTTATTTCCAACATAAAGCTGAGAGCTAATCCATTTAACTGTTCTTGTTGCAAAAGAGACTGTGCTGTAATTCAGATTTCTGACACTCATTTGCCAGAAGAAATGGAAACCATCTGACTTTTCTCAAATTCCTAAAATTTAAGCAATCTATGAGATAATTCCATTGAAATGTTTCCCGACAACACATTAAAAAGTTGTCAGCTTGTAATCATATAAGCCCCCCAAAACTTTGCAACTTCTTCATTTCTATTTATGATACTTATATTTTACAGGTACTTAGCCTTTAAAAAACTCAGTTATGGCCTTTTCTCTCTGCAACCCAATAATGGGTACATACTGCTGAATCTTTCTCTAAAATGAACAAGTTATTGTTTAACATTTCATATTTCCACAACCACTCCATTTTGTTTTATTTTATCATCTTGCATCCTACTGAAATGACTTTTTGGCCTATAATGTATATCTGTTCCAGGTAATCTTTCAGTCTGATTTCAATGTTTTTTAAAAATATGTTTCAATATGTTATTATACTCTATATGAAAAGACAGTGACTCCCAAGACTCTCTCTTTTATAGAAAATAATTTATGTTCCCATTACAGGTCCTCTATTATAGCTAAATGTCAAGACTTACATTACTTGGAAACATCCCTATCTTTTGCCTATCCTCTCTCCTAGAAGTTTTCCTCCTTCTTTTCTGCCAATCAAGTTTTGACCTTATTATTAAGGCCTAAGTATTACCTCTTGTCTTTCCTGATTAAGCACAATTAATTATGTCATTTCTTTTGTATTGGACTCAGCAGTAGTATGTACAATTTGAAAAGAAAAAATATAGCTATATATAATATGTACACACTGGGGCAAAATTGTTTTTCTTAGAATGTCTTGTGACAAAGACCTACACGTATTAGTTATTGTGCTATAAGTTTAAAACGATGTGACTTTCAAAAAGGCAAAAGTAGGACAGCATTCTTACTGAGACAAGATAGGCTTATACCCTGTCTTGGTAAAATCACATATTTATTACGGTACTTAGGACAATGGAAATTTGCAAGTTAGAGGACCCTTAAAGACTTTAGAAGTCATCCATGACTTCTACTCGATAGAAAAAATACATATTTAAAACAGAAGTCTTGTACTATGTGTGTGTGTGTGTGTGTGTGTGTGTTTGTGTGTGTGTGTGTGTGTGTGTGTGAGGTGTGTGTGTTATAGGTCTCTTTTAGTTTTGTAAACTTATGGAACACTATTCAAAGAAATATTTTTAGGTTTATAAAATAAAAAACACAAGTTTATATAGGAAATGGATTAAAAATTAGAAAATCATTCATCCATTCCAATTGCTACCACCACAAATTTATGATATATAACTGGACCCTTAAGGGAACCCTATGATACCTTCCTTATCAAGTGACTATCCCAATCCCCACAGCAGCTCTTCCACAACTTTTCATCCTCTCTCAAATTTTCCATGGTTTCTTTCTTGCCCACACTTTGAAATGAGAAATTTGCTTCAAATTTTACTAAAAAAAATGAGGCTGTTTGAAATGAGCTCCCTCACCTCTTCTCTTCCACATCTCCTATCTCTCAGATGCCTTCTGCCAATATCTCCTTCATTCCTACCTTGCATGATGAAGTAGGCTTACTCCTTACCAAGCTTGAGCTTTAAAACTTATTCAGGTGACCCTGTGCCATCCCATCTCCTCCAACAGATTTCCCCCCTCACTCATGCCAACTCTATTATTTATTTTTAATTTCTGTAATCTATTCCATATCCCTTACAAACATGTCCATTTTGCCAACATGCTGAAAATCCTCTCTAGACATTTTAATCCCTGTTATCATCCTTTCTTTTTTTTTTTTTTTTTTTTTGTAGTGCCCTAAGCCACAACCGTATTGTACTGCCTTTTTACTGCAAGCAGCCAGAAATGTAAGCAAGTAACAGACAGAATGGAAGTAGACTTTTCAAAATGTCTTAAAACAAGGGACCATGAAATTGGAACCCAATGTTTACAAAATAAAGAAATATGGGTCACAAACCCCAAAATACCTACCAAAAATATGGACATGTGAACAAAAATCGTGGTTAGAGCACTGAAGCTGCATTCACAAAGATCTGAGTTCAATTTCAATTTCTCTCTCAAACATTTACTAGCTGTGTGACCCTGCAGTAATCCTAATTAACAGCTATTTGTTTCAGTTTCCTCATTTGTCAAATGGTAATGATAATAGTATTTACATCTGAGGATTGTTGTGTGAATCAAATGTAATGTGCTGAGTATAATATCTACCATGGGAAAAGTACTATATAAATATTTATTATTTATCAATGATATATAACCCATTACTAATCCAACAAATTTACTAAGGAAAAAAAAAACATCATTAAGTCATATTTTTATATGTAAGTTACTCTACTAGATTCAATGGGAGAGTCTAAAAAAAACCCAGATTTTTTTTGCCCAAGGAAAAATGTGGTATCAATAGACCTCAAAAGAGGGGGAGAGCTTGCTTCCATAGAGGAAGAGATAAAATAGTATAAATGAAGATAAAACTACAGTTTACAAAGGCAACAGGTAAATGGTGGAGAAATACATTTTGAGAAGAAACTCTAAAGTCTTGAAGATTAGAAAATACAAGGCATAGGCAGAGAACAAAATTTCTATAGTACTTAGAATTTCTTTAGGCAAGTAGTGAAAGGTAAGGTCAATAAGTACACTACAATAAACTCTACTAATAATAATGACTTATTTTTTGGTGAGGCAATTGGGTTTAAGTGACTTGCCCAAGGTTACACAGCTATTACATGATAAGTGTCTGATATTACATTTGAATCAGGTCCTCCTTGTTGCAAAACCACTGCCCTTACCACTTATCCAACTAGTTGATCCTATTAACTTAAATATTTAAAATTAAAACCTATAATAAAACAATAAGATTTTTGATCCACCATGCAGGATCCATGTTATCAAACATAATAAGTACTGCAGACAAAAATCAATAAGTCTGATTATATAGAGATCTGTGTAACAAACAAACAAATAAACAAACAAACAAAAACGTGCTTTTGAAACTAAAAGAATAGAAAAAGGTTGGAAAATATTTCAAATCTCTATATAAACTAAGTTAGATAATAACAATATGTAAGATATACATTCAACTCTCAATATGCATATATTTTAACTTTTGCAAATTCAAGTATTTGTGAGATTAAGTCAGTAACCTCATGTTCACTTTCATGATAACAACCTGCATGCAAAGTAGAGATGAAAAATGAAAGCCACAATGCTGCAAATTTGTGGAGCAGCTGATATGTATTATTCCCTTCATTAGTCTTATTCATCTTATTTTTATAGATTAAAGAAGTCTGTGCATTCCATTGCCTATGAAAATTTACATGTCTGGACTTAAAACTCAAAGATCTATTATAATTATGCTCCCAAAATCTAATGCAACACTCAAGGGGTCCTCTAAATAAGAACATTACAGAAATATATCTCATTACAACAAAGAATATTGAAGAAAGTAGATTAGGACACATTGAAATGAGATTTCTTTTTTTTTTTTTAAGACAAATTCTAAACACAGACTGTATAAACAATACCTTAATAAAACTGTAATCAATCTTAGTGTCACAAGATTACATAACTTAGAAAAAAATCCTTTTTAAGCAGTTATTATATAAATATATGCCTATACATGTGTATGTATATATATATATATATGTGTGTGTGTGTGTGTGTGTGTGTGTGTGTGTGTGTGTGTGTGTCAGACACAGTGTACAATGGTGTGAATATGAATACAAGTAAAAGGAAAGGCAGCCTTCCCCTCAAGGAGCTTAAATTCTAATGAGTAAAAGGAAGCTGGAAAAAGGTCAAGGACAAAGGATTCATCTGGGAACATGTCAGAAAATTACTTCAACAGTATTTCTAGGTTAGAAATAATATGGTCAATCATTCCTAGGTAAAGATGAACTTTGGTTTGGTGGTCATTGGAATTGAATGCCCTCTTTCCCATTTCCCATATATTCTATGTATAGTTTGACTTTCAAATCATTTTCTAACAATGTGACTTCCATGACAGCTGAAGATTGACTGTATCTGACACATATCTTTTAATCTCTAAATCTAGCAAAATAGCTCAAAATGAAGAAATGACAATAAAAATATCATTAACTTCATGAAAAATGTTCCAGTTTCCCACCACTGAAAGAAACTTAAAAATCAACATGTTTATTTTATCACCTTAAGAAGGTGAAAAATTAAAAAGAATAGAGAATTCTGGGAAGATGGAGGAGCAAGTTGGTAAATTTGAAGCTCTCCAGATTTTCCCCACAAATAGAACAAATTTGTGCCTCAGGGCCAACACTGGTGATAGATCAAGATAACTTGGGGCAGGACAGGGCTTCTGATACAATCCAAAAAGCCCCAAGATTGAGGAGTAACTTGTCTGATGTGCAAACACCTCCAGGCAAACTACACAGAAACATCAAGTGGGGAGCCTCTCAGCTAGCTGGATATGGCTGGAGTCTCGGCAGAAACTTTCACTCCACCCCACTCTTTGTCAAATTCGGGTTTGAGTCTAGGAAGACAGAGTGAATCCTGGATGACTGGGAATTCCAGGCTCCACTGTGCTGCAGAGAGAAGGCCCTGGGTAGGAAGAAATCAGCACTTGGTGAAGGTGGAGCTCTTGATTTGGAATTCCTGATCAGAGTGGAGATCTCAAGGGAAGCTTGAGGCACCATCCTCCAATCCTATGATTAGAGATGTTTATACTTCTTATAAAAAAAAAATGAGCCAGCAAAGTAGACTCCCACCATTAAATCATATTATGGGAATAGAGAAAACCAGAATTCATCTTCAGAGGAGGACATTTTAGTAACAAAAAGCTTCTTCTACCTCAAAGAGTAATGTGAAATGGCCCCCTGCCCAGAGAGAATTTATGGAGGAATTAAAAAAAGAATTCAAACATCAAATGAGAGACATAGAGGAAAAAACTTTAAAAAATAAAAATAAAAAGCCAAACAATGAAAACAAGACGATTATGAAAAAAAAGTTAGCCAACTAGCAAAGGAGGGACAGAGTCTCAAAGATGAAATTTGAAAATGAGAATTGGATAAAGGGAAGCCAGTGAAGCTATGAGAAACCAAGAAATAACAAAATAGATTATAAAGAATGAGAAAATAGAAGAAGGTAAAACATCCTATATGAAAACTGAAAGATGTGAAGAGCAGATCAAGAAAAGAAAATATAGGAATAAGCTCACTGTTATAACTTTTTGACAAAAAAATGGACCTTGACACAATAATGCACGAATACAGTCCTGGAGTGATAGGACATGAAGGGAAAAATAGAAATAGAAAAAATCCCCTGATCACCACCACAAAAGATTCTTTTTGGAAAATAAACAGGAATATTCTAGTCAAATAGTGAAATCCCCAGATCAAAAAGAAAATTTTGCAAAAAGCAAAAAAAAAAAAAATCAAAACATTGGAGCTGTTACAATTAGAATTGTGCAAGACTTATCAGCACCTACAATAGAAGACTACAGGTCTACAGGTCCTGGAATCAATCTATCCACAACAGGAAAAAAAATAAAAAGCTATTCCTATGGCCAAAAATATCACATCCAACAAAATTATCTATAATTTTGAATGATAAAAAATGAATATTAAATGAACTTGCAAATTTTCAGGACTTTCTTTCAACCAAACCTGAACTTAACAGAAAATTTAACATATAAGGGACAATATTAAAGAGCAATTTTGAAGAATTCCGCATAGAGAAACTGTTTAAACATCAAAATATTGTTTGGTTTTCCCTGGAAATGTATACTATGCTTTTAAGATTTACATCAACAGTAAGGTAGCTCAAAGGAAAGACTGGTAGAGGTAAGATAAAAATAGTAATTATGTAATAGAAAGAAAGCATAGAAGAAGAATACAAGCAAGCATTAGAGAGAGGGAAGACTCAGTTCTGAAAACCTACTCACATCAGGAATGGGTTCAACACTACATATATAATATGAAAAGTAGAGCACTCTCCAAAAATCTATAAAGAAGTAAGGGTAGTGGGGTGGGCAGATGGGGAAGCAAAGGGTGAGGAAAGAAGACAAGGGAGGGATCCTGGAGTGGGGAGAGGTTAAGTAATAACAAGACAAGTTATAAAACAGAATTTAATTAGAATCAGTAGGGATAGGAAAGTCGTGTGTGTGTGTGTGTGTGTGTGTGTGTGTGTGTGTGTGTCTATATATGTCTACATAAATATATATTTTCTTAATGGTAGCTTTCTTGAGGGTGAGAGGGTAGATGAAAGGAAAGAGTATAGTAAATAAGTTATACGGCAGAGAAAACAATTTACAAAGAAGTAAAGAAAAAATGGATATTAATTTCTTCTAATAAATATATAATTTCTTTATCTGGTAATTTGTTGATGTATATTTTTAATTCTCCTTGAATTTTTGAAGGGCACATGACAATGTTATCTTTTGCTTTGTTTTATTTTGTTTTGTATTCCTTTTCTGTTTTTATTTTTTTTACTGTTTTTTTCAAATAAAATAAATTTTACAAATAAACAAAATGTCATAGAAAAACAAAAAAAAAATTTACAAATCGTGGGAAATTCTAATATACCACTAGGAGAACTATAATTGGTCCAGGTGTTTTAGAAAACAATATGTAAGAATCAAAATACTATTTTTTTATTCCATTGCTAAGAATTCATCCTAAAAAGAGCAAGGACAGGAAAAATAAGAACTATGTGTACAGAAATATTCATAGGTGCTCTATTTGTAATAAAAAATCAGGAGCAACCGGTGCAACCAACTTTTAGAGAAAATTAGTATTATTATGGAATGAATCACAGATATGGAGCAAGAAGAGACCTCTAGGAACATCATAATATTATTTATTTTAGAGTGTAAGTCATGGGATTTGAAGCCTGGTTCTCCACTCCAAATCTAAGACTCTTTTCAGTGCATAGTTAAATACAAAGGTAACAAGAAAATATGGAGACTGATAGAGAAATATTAGCAGAATGTAAATTGCATAAAAGTTGGTTTCAGTTAGTTATTCAGAAGAAAAAAAAACACAACAAAACTTAGAGGTGGGGAAACTTGAAAGTCTGATGCAGAAAAAAAGCTTCTTTGCTTTAAAATAATTTGGGTCCTTTTAACTCCATTTGGATCTTTGGTATTAAATAACTAAAGAGATTGTATAGTATGTTTACAATATCTTTTAACAAAACAAAGCACTGTCTAAACTGAAATATGAGTAGAAAAAAAAATCAATAAAGAAACTTTACCTCCATATCAAAACTGAATTCGTTATCTGTGATTAGCTGGAGAATTTTCCATTCTGGTATGTCAGAGTATCTTTCAAAAAGAAACCAAAAATTAGTTCTTTTATTTCCAGAAGTCAATCATGAACAAGAAAACTTTTTAGTTGTTGCAAGGTTCTTTGTTACCCAATGATATGTTACAAAGGATGATTGAATAGAAGATATAATCAACTATTCCTATTCCAAGATTCATTTTGGTAGAGAAGAAAATATTAGTTTAGAAGCTATCAGGGGCTCTTTCCTCCAGAATAATCTCACTTAATTTTTACACTTTTCTAAAGTTGATAAACAAACACAATGGGACATTATAAATTCCCAAATTATTAAAACCTTGGAAATCTATTTGTAATAGCATGTCACTGTTCTCTGTACCTTCCCTTCTAAATTGTGACAATTACCCTCAACAGGTTTCAGCTCTAGATATGAGTTGTATTTGTTGTTCAATCATTTCAGTAGTGTCTTATTCTTTGATCCCATTTGGCATTTGATTGGCATAGGTACTAAAGTGGTTTGCCATTTCTTTCCTCAATTCTTTCACAGATGGGGAAACTCAGGAAAACAGGATTAAGTGAGACTTGCCTGGAATCATAACCAAATAAGTATCTGATCTAGATTAGAACTCAGATGACCCTTCTTGATTCCAAACCCAGGACACAGTGCCCACTGCTTTGCCTAGTTGTCCTTTAGATATGTGAATATATCATGCGTTCCAGTCTCAGTAAGTCTTTATTGTAAAAGTAAATGTTTATCTTCCTTGCTAGAAAAAGTTTTTACAATCCCTGTGGTAATCTACTTTCAAGGAGTTTCAACTCCAGATTTTTCAATTCACTTGCGCTGGAGGGAGAGAGTGGTTGAGTTCAGAATTCAAGTTGGGGTACATTATTTGTCTTTGATTAATGTAGGGAAATTTCAGAGAGAAAATAATGCAGATGAGCAACTGTTATGGGAAAAATTTCTGGGGCACACTTGCTCAATATAACAAAGGGGGGACTTGAATCCAATTTATCTTTATTCCCTGTTCACTAGCACAAAACCATTCTCTTCTCAGCTCCTTAGGATGTGTTAGCACATCTTTCTTTCTCTTTCCTTCTTCCTTTCCTTCTTCCTTTCCTTTCCTTTCCTTTCCTTTTTCCTTTCCTTTTTCCTTTCTTTTTTCCTTTCCTTTTTCCTTTCCTTTTTCCTTTCCTTTTTCCTTTCCTTTTTCCTTTCCTTTTTCCTTTTTCCTTTCCTTTTTCCTTTCCTTTTTCCTTTCCTTTTTCCTTTCCTTTTTCCTTTCCTTTTTCCTTTCCTTTTTCCTTTCCTTTTTCCTTTCCTTTTTCCTTTCCTTTTTCCTTTCCTTTTTCCTTTCCTTTTTCCTTTCCTTTTTCCTTTCCTTTTTCCTTTCCTTTTTCCTTTCCTTTTTCCTTTCCTTTTTCCTTTCCTTTTTCCTTTCCTTTTTCCTTTCCTTTTTCCTTTCCTTTTTCCTTTCCTTTTTCCTTTCCCTTTTCCTTTCCTTTTTCCTTTCCTTTTTCCTTTCCTTTTTCCTTTCCTTTTTCCTTTCCTTTTTCCTTTCCTTTTTCCTTTCCTTTTTCCTTTCACTTTTTCCTTTCCTTTTTCCTTTCCTTTTCCTTTCCTTTTCCTTTCCTTTCCTTTCCTTTCCTTTCCTTTCCTTTCCTTTCCTTTCCTTTCCTTTCCTTTCCTTTCCTTTCCTTTCCTTTCCTTTCCTTTCCTTTCCTTTCCTTTCTTTCCTTTCCTTTCCTTTCCTTTCCTTTCCTTTCCTTTCCTTTCCTTTCCTTTCCTTTCCTTTCCTTTCCTTTCCTTTCCTTTCCTTTCCTTTCTTCCTTTCCTTTCCTTTCCTTTCCTTTCCTTTCCTTTCCTTTCCTTTCCTTTCCTTTCCTTTCCTTTCCTTTCCTCTTTCCTTCCTTTCCTTTCCTTTCCTTTCCTTTCCTTTCCTTTCCTTTCCTTTCCTTTCCTTTCCTTTCCTTTCCTTTCCTTTCCTTTCCTTTCCTTTCCTTTCCTTTCCTTTCCTTTCCTTTCCTTTCCTTTCCTTTCCTTTCCTTTCCTTTCCTTTCCTTTCTTTCCTTTCCTTCCTTCCTTCCTTCCTTCCTTCCTTCCTTCCTTCCTTCCTTCATTCCTTTTGCTCTGATACTTTGATACACATGAGCAATCTCCCTTCCTTTCTTCTTAAACTTGAGAACTGACTGCTTATTTGGTCCTGTTTTTTAACATTCTTCTTCCCTTTCTCATTTTTCAGTTGTATTTCATCTCCTTTTCCTCCTCTTTATAGCCTTCACCTTGTCTTCTTTCTTATGTCTTTTCCATCTCCTCAAATCCTCTTTGGGCTCACTTTCTTTTCTTCCTTTAGTTGGAATCTATCATCTTCAACTCAGCTTCTCAATTTTCACTTCAACTAACTCTACTTTTTACTTAAACTTCTCAAGGCCTCCTGAATTTTTTTATTAACTTCCAAATTTTTATTTTTCTTTCCAGATTCTTAGGGCTTCAAAATCATGTTCCTATTTGCTTCCCCTTAAATTCACATCTAAAAGAGGAATAATATAATACCATTAACAGGAATAATGTAAATGCTGCAACATGTCCATCAACCATAATCCCATAGAAAAAGAGATCAATTTCCTGGGACTATCTTGTTAGCATATCTAAAAGACTGACTCAATTATCTCTTTAGGTATCCTGCAACAACTCCCATAGATACAATGTACATGAGAGTTTGTTCTTACCTAGGCCCCCCCCCTTGTTCCCTTCCTAACTCTGTTCTAATGGGCTCTTTTCTCTACATCAAGGACTTACTTCCCTCTGACTTTAAAAAGCCATGTCACTTGAAACATCTTGCTTAATCATATTTGATTTAGCCCCTAAGCTATTTCACATTAATCAATGCCATCCTATGGGGCTGTGAAAATATCTCCGTTGAATTTGTCATATTAGGAACTGCTCTGGGTGCTTTATAGTTCTAATACTTCATTTTTTAAATAAATATAGGAAGAAAGGTTCCAAATGTTCAGCTTCTTGGGATCAGGGGACTCTTCCCACCAATCTCCCGAGACAATCACTCCCAACTTTGCCTCTTTTCTCTTCACCTTCCTCCTTATTTAAGAGAAAAAAATTATCATTTCTTGGAATACTTCATTCTACTTGATCATCTAGAAAGTGGAAAGGCGTTTTTCCAGAATTTTCACCTTCTTTTATATTAAGAGTAACTCTTAACACTGACAGCAACAAAGAGCACAGAATCTGTAGGACACTGCAAAATAACATTCTGTGCTGTGGGAAAATGAGCTCACTAAAAGTGAGATACTTAGCAATCTCTGTTTTAGTCATTCCTGTTAATGACCTTTACAACTAATCCTTTGCCATATCTGTTTGCCTTTGTAGGAGCTCCAGAGAAGTGCGTTTTCAAAAGGTTTACTACTTCTCAAGATACAATGCCAACTTGCCCACATCTCTCTAATTGGAAAGAAGAATATTCCTGCCAAAGTCTCAAAGTAAAAATTAGCTCTCTACCATAGTTGTCTACAAGAGTTCCAAGCAGAAACTACTCACCAGACGCTTCCCTCTTCTCTACCATTGCTTCTCTCCTTGCTGAGAAATCTCCAATACCATCTCTTGTCTTAATTTAGGATCCTGGTCCCAGTGACTAAACCCCAGCCCCTGTTGATAACTCCTTGATCTGAGCACTTAGGTAAAACTTCTGCAAGTAGAAGATGATACATATTTGCATTGCAGATGTGATTTAAAAGCCCCCTTCCAGGTGGCTAACATGTGGTGTGGCCATATGGAACATAGCTGGTTCATTCTTCATTCATCAAATACTATTTCTTAATAGTTCTAAGAGGGTTTTGTGGATAGGAAGTAGGAAGGGGGTAAAAATACAGTGGATTCAACTTCTTCCTTTGTCACATAATGATTTCATGAACCCAAACTAGTCACTTAATCCTTCAGCTTCCTCAGTCAACTATCTATACACAAAACAGTTAATAATCTGATAAATAAGCTTGAATAAACACATGCACACACATACACATAGTGTACATATATGTGTGTGTATATATACACACACATATGCAATATATGCATAAACATATATACACACATAATAATGTACATATATATATATATATATATATATATATATATATATATATATATATATGTGCAAATGCACATGTACCTAGTAGGTGTCCAGTAAACCTAATTTGTTGAAAGTTAATTAAGCAAAAACATGAATTAATATGATAGTATAAAAATTCTATAGCATAGTATAGCATAGTATACTATAGTAGTATAAAAATTTTGGATTCATGACAGTCTGCTTTGTCTGAATTGAAAAACCCATTGAAGACTGGACCAAGAAGATTAATCAAAAGCTACAAAGCCTACCTGCTTGTAGAATCTTCTGAAGAACTTTCTTCTGCTATTGTAGAAAAAAGTAAAATACAATTAAAACTTAATATATAAAAATTAATATAAAAGGCATAATTTTAAAGCTATTCTACAATGTATTTTTGAGCAACGCCAATATGATTCAAAGGGAATTGTGATATAGATAAATGTCTTTAAGTTGAATGAGGTGGGTAGAAAGAGGTGGTCTTAAAATATGAGTTATCTGTGAGTGATCTGGTTACATTAATTGCTTCGCACTTTCAGAGCACCATATCTCTAAGCAAATACCATAAATAAAAAGAACAATCTGCTCTAACATGAATAATTTGGGCTTTTTTATGTAAGTAGATTGCAAAGACGATATTGAGAAAGATCGACTTTCTTACCACAGTCCTCACAGATAAAATGTTTGGAAATATAGTACTGCCACATTCAGCATGACATGGCAGAATATTCCCTTTTATAAATCAGAGAAATCCACAGACATTCAGTTTAGCATAACATAACATATTTCTATCTCTTCTCCATGGGCAAGAGATCCAAAACAATGTAACCTGTCTAAAGCTCTATAATCCCTTGAAGAAAGGGGTTAATAAGTAGAAAACCAATGTATTTTTTCTATTCAAGTCTTCTTGGGAAGGGAAACTAAAAATAAAAACAAAAGTAATGATTTACAATGCACATCTATTATTTCTTCTGATCTTTGACTGCAAAATATAGTTTAAAAATATTTTACTGGGCAATAAAATAAGAAATTCTTTTTTTTTTTTACTACGAACCATGACATGAGTCTAAGGGAAAGAACTAAGAGATAACTATTTCTCCATTTCACTAGGTATATTATTTTGTTATTTAATTCATAAATCATTCTCCAAAATTGACTTTCTCCAAAACATTGAAAATGATGCTGCCAGATTGCTTTTGAACTAATTATGTCCAAAGGAATATGAGATTTCATTTGTATGGAAATCACAGTGATAAAAATTACCTTCACTGATAAACAGGGAATTTCTCTGCAAATGATATTCTTTTAATTTAATAGTTTTTATTTACCAGATATATGCATGGGGAATTTCACAACATTGACAATTGCGAAACCGTTTTTTTCTAATTTTTCCCCTCGTTCCCCCCCACCCCAAAGATGGCAGGTTGGTCAATACATGTTCGATATCTTAAAGTAGAAATTTATACATATACACGACACACACACACACACACACACACACACACACACACGACCAAAAGTTTGTTTTGCAGTCCAAAAAGAATCGGACTTTGAAACAGTGTACAATTAGCCTGTGAAGGAAATATAAAATGCAGGCGGACAAAATTAGAGGGATTGGGAATTCTATGTAGTGGTTCTTATGCTGGGTGTAGCTGGTTCAGTTCATTATTGCTCTATTGGAAGTGATTTGGTTCATCTTATTGTTGAAAATGGCCATATCCATCAGAATTGATCATCATATAGTATTGTTGTGCAAGTATACAACGATCTTCTGGTCCTACTCATTTCACTCAGCATCAGGTCATGTAAATCTCTCCAGGCTTTTCTGAAATCATCCTGCTAGTCATTTCTTACACAGCAATCATATTCCATAATATTCATATACCACAATTTATTCAGCCCTTTCTCTAATCAATGGGCATCCGCATCCCCTTTCCCTTCTTTAAGATCTCTTTGGGATATAAGACCAGAAGTAAAACTGCTGGGTGAAAGGGGATGCACAGTTTGATAACTTTTTGAGCATAGTTGAAAATTGCTCTCCAGAATGGCTGGATGCATTCACAATTCCAGCAACAATGTGTCAGTGTCCCTGTTTTCCCACATCCCCTTCAACATTCTGCATTATCTTTCCCTGTCATTCTAGCCAATTAGAGATGTGTAGTGGTATCTCAGAGTTGTTTTAATTTTGCATTTCCTCTGATTAATAATGACATGGAGCATCTTTTCATATAGCTAGAAATAGTTTCAATTTCTTCTTCTGAGAATTGTCTGTTCATATCCTTTGACCATTTATCAATAGGAGAATGGCTTGATTTCTTATAAATTAGAGTCAATTCTCTTTATATTTTGGAAATGAAGCCTTTATTGCAAATGATATTCTTAGTGAATTATTAAGTTGAGGCGCTGTGAGGTTAAGCAACTTGTGTAGAGTCAACCAGCTAGGATGTATCAGAAGTGAGTTTTAAACCTATGTCTTCTGACAGTAAAGGACAGCTCTTTAGCCAGTTTACCCAACTGGTTAGGACCTGCAAAAATGTTCACTGTGTCTCCTCAGACTGAGAATTTAGAGTTCCCGCTACTCTCTGATATATTTTAAGTGAAATTTCATTATATAACATAATACATATTGAGTTATCTAATAATGATTTATTTCCATTTAAACATAAGTAAGCTAAAAATGTCATTCTATACTGTGCAGCCAAAAATGGTATTTCTAGATACTTTCCTGAAGAGTGGAGGGCCTGAAGATATCAACTATGTTCATAAATATCAAAGTAGCTAATGCTTCTCCCTAGGCAGATATTTTAGTATGGTAGTTTTTTAAAACATAAAATCAAGGAGACAAAAAATGCACAAATCTTTGAGCTCTTCCTTCCTTTTGTCACATAAAGCCTCTGAATTGGTTTTCGAGTGACAGAATCCACATATATTTTCAGCAGAAGATACTTTGGAAGAACCTCAGGAAAAGTCGATCTGAAGAACAGGGGTAGGGTGGAGGTGGCCCAGCAAAGGTACAATACAGGGACTGAGGTCAGAGTGGATTCTGTCCCCTGGAGAAATTTACTGGGAATCTTTTAACTATAATACAAGCTATTCTGTCTTGGTTCAGAAACCACTGGATCAGCAAACAGACTTTTCCTGAAGTTCTTCCAAAATATCTTCTGCTGAAAGACTTTCAACTCAACTTCAGAAGACAAATAATGAGACCCCAAACCCCAGGAAAACAAATGGGTTTAGCCATGCTTACACAGCACTAGATGGAAGACAGCAACCCTGGCCCCAGGGAAGCATGAAACTACTGTTGCCTGTAGAGGAAATTTGAGATAGAGGAAATTTGGGACAATTTCCCTATTGTCCTAAGAGCAGACCAGAACATTTAAAAATGAAAAGCAAAAGAACTCTGACCATAGATAGATTCTATGGAGATAGGGAAGTGCAGACCTCAAACCCTGATGACACTTGAGGCAAAAAGCCATCAGGTCAAGCCTCAAAATGTAAGATAACTTGGTCTGCAACTCTGAAGATTCTCTTAGTAAGAATTATAAATAGATCTTAAAAGAGTTAAAAGGAAAGTGGAGAAAGGAAATGAGAGCTTTAGAAAAAGAACCAGAGATCTTGTTTTAAAAAAAATACTACTTCCCGGGGGGGGGGGGGGCAGAGCCAAGATGGTGGAGAGGATAGATGCTTCATTCTGAACTCCCTTCTACCCTCACTTACTATATACCTAATTCAGCCTCAGAAATCATGCTTGACTGGTAGGATTCCCAAATATTGGGAGTACAACACTTTGCCAGCCAAAGATTACTTGGAACTTCGCCAGATAAAGTCTGTCTTGATCGGGTAGGAGGAGTCCAGAGCAGCCAGGGAGTCAGAACACGGAGGCTTGCCCATGCTGAGTGGACCCGGAGCACAGTGTGATCCCTGTGGGTGGAGAATTTGCAGGGAGGACTCTACCACACGTTGTCTGCTCTGCTTTAATTGAAAAGCAGTAGATCAACAGAGAAGTTACACAAACACCAAAGGTAGCATATACACCAAAACACCAGAGTTTAACAGGACCTGACCATACCCACCCAGCACCAGGAGTGACCCAGCACAACCCCAGTACAGCTGTTCAGCCATAGTCTACCAGAACAGAGACACTTCTGCTGCTCAACCGCTTGTCCCAAGGCAGCCACTAGTGGGGCTCTGCCCAGGGCACACTTCCTGCCCAGTGGGGTACTTCCAAAGAAAATCACACTACTGCATAGCAGGGTTCTGCCCAAGACACTCATAATTTCTGCACAGTGGGGGCTCTGCCCAGGGCAGTAAGACTTTGCAGCAGAATGTCCACTCTTCAAGCCTGTTTTTGCAGGACAGTTACTGTCTATCTGTCCCTGTTTTGCAGAGGAAGCTGAGAACCTCCTTCCCCTGAAGCCAGACACTAAGGGCTTTAAAAAAAATGAATAAAAAAGCCAAGCTAGCTTTAACTATAGATAGTTTCTATACAGAAATAGAGCAGATTTCTAACCCTAAGGAGACTAATAGAAGAAAATTTCCAGAAAAAAAAAAAACAAAAACAAAAACAAAGGGGGATATAACCTGATCCCCATCAGACAAGTTCAACTGGAAGAAATCAGAAAATATCCTAAAACAGAGCTAGAAGAAAAATGGATAAAAAAAAAGAGAAGCTCTGCAAAAGAGCATGAGAAATGCATATAACTCATTAAAAGAAAGATTTGATAAAGTGGAAAAAGAAAACAACTTCCTGAAATGTGAAATGGAAAAGGTAAGGGACTCCCAGGTAAACAGAATTTGTGAATTGGAAAAGGTAAAGAAGTCCCAGGAAAGTAAGATTTGTTCATTGGAAAAATGAAAATAACTCATTAAAAACAAAACAAAACAAAACAAAACAAAACAAACAAACAAACAAAAAAAAATGAGTGAAATGGAAAAAATTCCATAGAGCAAAACAAGTCATTTAAAAACTCAATTGGACATATAGAAAAAGAAGGGAAAAAAGTTAATGAAGCTAATAACTTATTAAAAATAAGAACTGATTTGATTAAAAATCAGAACTGATCAGAATTGAATGTAAACTGCTTGCATTATTATCTTTCTACCCAGGTTACTTATACCTTTGGAATCCAATTATTACCATGCGACAAGAAAATTGGATTTACACACATATATTATATCTAGGTTATGCTGTAGTACATTTAATATTCATGGAATTGCCTGTCATCTAGGGGAGGGAGTAGAGGCAGGGAGGGAGGGAGGGGAAAATTTGGAAAAATGAATACAGGGATAATGTAAAAAAATATATATATTCATGCATATGTACTATGAAAAAATTATATTTATAAAATTAATTTAAAAACTCAGAATTGAAAAAACAGAAATGAATGATTATTTGAGACATCAAGAATCAGTGAAGAAAAAACAAAAAAATGAAAAAAATAGAAAAAAATGTTAAATATCTACGTGGAAAAATAAGAGACCTGGAAAATAGATCTAGGACACATAATCTAAGGATAATTGGAATCTCTGAAAAGCATGATGAGCAAAAAGAGCCTAGACAATATTTTTCAGAAAATCCTCCAAGAGAACTGCCTCACATGTAAGAGAATCAGAAGGTAAAATAGGCATTGAACCCCCAAATAAAAACGTCAAGTAATAACGTGGCTAAATTTCAGAACTGTCAGACTTAGGAAAAAATGTTACAAGCAGCCAGAAAAAAAAACAAAAAAAAAAAAAAACAATACCAAGGAACGACAATATAGGATAACTCAGAATCTAGCAGCTTCCACATTAAAGGATCAAAGGGCCTGGAATCTCAGCTTCTGAAAGTCAAAAAGACTTGGAATGCAGCCAAGAATAAACTACCCAGCTAAGCTGCACATTTTCTTCCAGGGAAGAAGATAGACATTCAATGAAACAAGTGAATTCCATTTATTCCTAATGAAAAAATAAATAAATAAATAGAGCTAAACAAAAAATTTAACCTCCCAATAGGAGAACCATAAAAGATAAAAAGAACTCTTGTTTTTTGTTATAGGCATACATAAAGAGCATTTGTATAATTTGGTTTTACTGTTATAATATTTAAAAAATTGGAAAATAAAAGTGGAAAGGGGATTTTATCAGAAAAGGGAAAAGGGGAGATAAAAAGAGGGAAATTACATCACACAAAGAGGCAAAGGAAACCTATTATATCTGAGGGAATTAAGGGAGAGGGAGGTACATCGTACTCTCATCAGATTTGGCTCAAAGAGAAAATATTAGACATATTTGGTTTACAGAGAAACTTCTCTCACCCCATTGAAATGTGGGAGATGAAAAGGGAGAAGGAAAGGAGTAAATTAAATAGAAGGGAATACAGAAAAAAAAAAATAAGACAAAGTTAAAGGAAAGGAGGAGGGACTGAAAGGGGATGGGAGGGATTCTAAAAAGGGAGAGCGGCATGAGGCAAGTGGTGCCCTAAGTTTAATACTGGGGACATGGGTAAAGAGGGAAAGGAAAAGGAAAGTATAATCTGGGGATAATAAGATGGCAGAAAATACAGAATTAGTACTTTTAACTGTAAATGTGAATGTGATGAATTCTCCCATAAAGTGGAGTCTGATGCACACTGCATCAAAAGCCAGAATCCTACAATATATGGTTTGCAGGAAACACATTTAAAGCAGGGTAATACATACAGAGTCAAGGTAAAAGGCTGTAGGAGAATCTATTCATTATGCTTCAGGTGAATTCAGAATAGCAGGGCTAGCCATTTTCAGATCAAGAAAAGCAAAATATTATCTAATTAAAAGAAATAAGGAAGGAAAGTACATCTTGCAAAAGAGTAGCATAGACAATGAAGCAGTATCAATACTAAACATATATGCACCAAGTAGTGAATATATATTGTGCATATATGGTGCACCAAGATCTCCTAAAGGAGAAGTTGAAAGAGTTGGAAGAAAAAATACACAGCAAACTATAATAGTTGGAGAACTCAACCTTGCACTTTCAGAATTAGATAAATCAAACCACAAAACAAATAAGAAAGAAGTTAAAGAGGTAAATATTGGTAATATTGGAAAAGTTAGATATGACAGATCTTTTGAGAAAACTGAATAGAGACAGGAAGGAGTATACTTTCTTCTCAGCAGTTCATGGAACTTCTACAAAAATTGACCATATATTGGGACATAAAGACCTCAAAATTAAATGCAGAAAGTTAGAAATAGTAAATTCATTCTTTTTAGATCACAATGAAAAAACTACATTCAACAAAAAGCTAGGGCTAAACAAAAAAGTAATTGGAAACTAAATAATCTCATCCTAAGGAATGAATGGGTCAAATCATAGACACAATAATTTCACTCAAGAGAATGACGACAATGAGACAACATACCAAAATTTGTGGGATGCAGCCACAGTGGTAATAAGGGAAAATTTTATATCTCTAGAGGCTTACTTGAATAAAATAGAGAAAGAAGATCAATGAATTGGGTTTACTACTTAAAAAGTTAGAAAAAGAGCAAATTAACCCTCCCATCAAATATTAACTTGGAATACTAAAATGAAAATGAAAATAAAATTGAATATAAAAAAACTTTTAAATTAATAAATAAAACTTGAGAGTTTGTTTTATGAAAAAAAAACGATAAAATTGATAAACCTTTGGTAAATTTGATTAGAAAAAGGAAAGAAAGTGGGGCAGAGCCAAGATGGCACAGAAGATACACATGCATTTCTAAGCTCCCTTTTACCATCAATACCAACTAGTGAAATCAGCTTCAAAAATAATGCTGGACTGATAAAAACCACAAGGATTAGAAGCCCAACTTACCAGAAAAAGAGAATCTGGAATTTTAACAGAAAAGGTCGGTTCTAAGAGGAGGAAAAAAAGCACCGGCACAGACAGGGTTGGACTAAGGGCTAGCACATTGAGTCAAATGGGCTGGGGAGAACTCTGGGATCAGAGAAGCCACTGAGATAGAGGAATCTGGCATAGGCTGATAGCTCCACTCTGCTTGTAAAATGGCACATAAGAAGAGAAATCAAAGCCACTTTAAAGTAAAAATCCAGAAAATATAATCACCCCAAACCAGAAGTTACAGAACACTAATCTCATTATGGTGTGCAGCCCCCTTCTGCTGTCCGGGGCTTTTCCTTAGGGCAGTTAAGAATGTGAACAGCAGGGGACACAGCCTGGGGCAGCCTGTAATCCTCATAGTGTGGGGCTCAGCCTGAGGTAGTGGAATTCTCACAGTAGTGAAACTTCAGCAGCAGTGGAACTCCCACAGCAGCAGAACCCCTGCAACAGCAAGTGTGCTTTCTGAGCAGAGATGTCCAGTTTAAGAGCAGGGGCTTTTTGTGTCAGCTGGTAATATTTACGGCCCTATGGGAGGCTTTGCCTGGGGTTTGTGACGCTTTTACTGTTCAGCCTCTAGTCTCAGGGCAGTTGCTAGGTGACATAGTGTGGGTCCTTCAATGGGCACTCCTTGCTGCAGCCCTGCTAACCACCTCTGAGTCATTTCTGTTGGGAGGAAGAGAACTCTCTCCCAGAGTTCTCTCTTAGCCCAGTCAAAGGATTGCTGCATCCTATCAACTGTCTGGGAGAAAGCTGGTAAATTTCATACAAAAGAGCAGACCCCCACAGAGTTTTAAGAATGAGTAAGAAACTGAAGAGAATGATTGACACATTTTATACTGAGAAAGAGCTGGTATCCAACCCCAAGGAAGCTAACAGCAAACACTCTCCAGATAACAGCCTAAAAGGGAATGATACATGCCCGTCAACACATAATCCTCTCCTAGAAGAGACTGTTCAAAAGTTAAGAGATTTTGAAGAAAAATGGGGAAAGGAAAGAGAAGCTATGATAGAGAATAACAACGTCCTGAAATTTGAGTTGGAAAAAAATACAGAATTCACAGGAGGTGCAGGGAAACAAAATTTTGTGAATTAGAAAAGATTAACAAAAAACAGGAAAGTAAGATTTCTGAATTGGAGAAGATAAAAAAAATCCTTAAAAAGTAGTGTTTGTGATGTGGAAAAAGAAAATAACTCACTAAAAAAATAGTGAAATGAAAAAAAATTCAACTGAGCAAAATAATTCATTTAAAAGCTCAATTGGACCCATACAAAAAGAACTAAAAATTTGAAGGAAAATGACTCATTAAAAATCAGAACTGAACAAATAGAAATGAATGATTCATTGAGAAATCAAGAATCAGTCAAACAAAACAAAACAAAACAAAAAAATAAATAAATGAAAAGCTGGAGAATAACATCAAATATTTACTGGGAAAATCTATAGACTTGGAAAATAGATCTAGGAGAGATAATCTGAGGATCATTGGACTTACTGAAAATTATGATGAAAAAAAAGAGCCCAGATTCTATTTTACAGGAAATCATCAACGAGAATTGTCCAGAGATAATAGGAACAGAAGGGAAAATAGGCGATGAAAGAATTCCTCGAACATCTTCTGAAAAAGACCCTAAAAAAAGAACATTGTGGCTAAGCTGCCAAACTACCAAACTAAGGAAAAAATATTGCAAGTAGCCAGGAAAAAAAAAAAAATTCATATCAAGATTCCACAATAAGGATCACTCAAGACCTGGGTGCCTCCACATTAAAGGATCGTAGGGCCTAGAACCTGATATTCTGAAAGTCAAAAGAACTAGTATTGCAACCAATAATAAACTATCCAACTAAGTTTAGCATTTTCTTCCATGGAAGAAGATGGACATTTAATGAAACAGAGGAATTCCATTTGTTTCTAAGGAAAAAAAAAAAAAAACAGATTTAAACAAAAAATTTGATCTACATCCACAAGTCTCAAGAGAAGCAAAAAAAAAAAAAGGTAAAAAGCACTCTTGAGAACTGTATCTCTGTTGTGGATACAAAGTCCACATGGATAATTTAATTTTACTGATATAACATGAAAAAGAAGTAGTAAAGGGAAGGAGATAGTATCATAAAATGGGAAAGGAAAGATAAAAAGAAGGAATCTAAATCCCAGGAGGAGGCATAGAAAATTTACCACATCTGAGGGAACTTAGAGAGGGGGAGAAATATTGTATAAATCTTACTCTCATCAGAGTAGGCTCAAAGAGTAAATAATTGACATATTTGTTTTTCACAGAATTCTCTCTCACCTCATTAAAAGTGCAGAGAGGAAAAAGGAAAAGAAAAAGAGGAATAAGGGAAGGGTACAAGAAAGGAGAAGGGACTTAAAAAGAGGGGGGAGGGATACTTAAAAGGGAGGGCTATGCATCACAAGTGGGGTCCATAAATTCAATACTGGGTAAAGGTTTCAGGGGGACAAGGGGGAAAAAAAAGCATAATCAGGGAATAATATGATGGCAGGAAATACAGAATTAGTAATTTTAACTCTAAATGTGAATGGCATGAACTCTCCCATTAAACTGAGGCAGATAGCAGACTGGATCAAATGTCATAACCCTACAATATGTTGTTTACAGGAAACACATTTAAAGGAGGGAGATCCATACAGAGTAAAGGTAAAAGGTTGGAAAAGAATCTATTATGTTTCAGGTGAAGCCAAAAAAGCAGGGCTAGCCATCCTTATCTCAGATCAAGCAAAAGCAGAAATTGATCCAATTAAAAGAGATAAGGAAGGAAACCATATCCTGCTAAAAGGTAGCATAGATAATGAAACCATATCAATACTAAACATATATGCACCAAATGGTATGCCATCTGACTTCCTAAAGGAGAAGTTAAGAGAGTTGCAAAAAAAATTAAACAGCAAATCTATAATAGTGAGAGACCTTAACCTTGCACTCTCAGAATTAGATAAATCAAACCATAAAAAAAATAAGAAAGGAATTAAAGAGGTAAATGGAACATTAGAAAAACTAGGTATGATAGATCTTTGGAGAAAACTGAATGGTGATAGAAAGGAGTATACTTTTTTCTCAGCAGTTCATGGAACCAATACAAAAATTGACCATATATTGGGACGTAAAAATCTCAAAATTTAATGCAGGAAGGCAGAAATAGTAAATGCCTTCATCTCAGATCACAATGCAATAAAAACTACATTCAACAAGAAGTTAGGGGCAAATAGACCAAAAAGTAATTTGAAACTAAATAATCTCATCTTAAAAATGACTAGGTAAAACAGCAAATTATAGAAAAAAATAATAATTTCACACAAGATAATGACAATGATGAGACATCATACCAAAATTTGTGGGATGCAGCAAAAGAGGTGATAAGGGGAAATGCCATGTCTTTAGAGGCTTACTTGAATAAAAGAGAGAAAGAGAAGATCAATAAATTGGGCCTGCAACTTGAAAAGCTAGAAAAGGACCAAAATAAACCCCACAACCAAACACTAAACTTGAAATTCTAAAATTAAAAGGAGAAATCAATAATATTGAAAGTAGTGGGCAGGTAGGTGGCCCAGTGGATAGAGCACCAGCCTTGAATTCAGGAGGACCTGAGTTTAAATCTGGCCTCAGACATTTAACATTTCCTAGCTGTGTGACCCTGGGCCAGTCACTTAACCCCAGCCTCAGGAAAAAAAATAAGAAAAAAAACAAAAAAATGAAAAAAAAATCTATTGAATTAATAAATAAAACTAAGAGTTGGTTTTATGTAAAAGCTAATAAAATAGATAGACCTTTGGTAAATCTGATTAGAAAAAGGAAAGGGAAAACTTAAATTGTTAGTCTTACAAATGAAAAGAGGGATCTTTCCACCAATGAAGAGGAAATTAGAGAAATAATAAGGAGTTACTTTCCCCAACTTTAAATGGATGACTACCTCCAAAAATATAGGCTTCCTAGATTAAGAGAAGGAGGAGGTAAACTGCTTAAATAGTCCCAACCAAAAACTAAACTTGAAATTCTAAAATTAAAAGGAGAAATCAATAATATTGAAAATAGTGGGCAGCTAGGTGGCCCAGTGGATAGAGCACCAGCCTTGAGTTCAAATCTGGCCTCAGACATTTGACACTTCCTAGCTGTGTGACCCTGGATAAGTCACTGAACCCCAGCCTCAGTAAAAAAATAAAGAAAGAAAAAAAAAAAAAAAGAAAGAAAAAAACCCCTTTTAATTGATAAATAAAGCTAAGAGTTGGTTTTATGAAAAAGCTAATAAAATAGATAAAACTTTGTTAAATCTGATTAGAAAAAGGAAAGGGAAAACAAATTGTTCGTCTTAAAAATGAAAAGGGGGATTTTTCCACCAACGAAGAGGAAATTAGAGAAATAATAAGGAGTTACTTTGCCCAATTTTAAATGGATGACTACCTCCAATAATATAGGCTTCCTAGATTAACAGAGGAGGAGGTAAACTGCTTAAATAGTCCCATTTAAGAAAAAAGAAATAGAACAAGCTATTACTCAACTCCCCAAGAAAAAATCCCCAGGACCAGATGGGTTTACATGTGAATTCTACCAAACATTTAAAAAACAAGTAGCCCCAATGTTATATAAATTATTTGAAAAAATAGAGGATGAAGGAGTCCTACCAAACTCTTTATATGACACAGACATGTCACTGATGATACTAAACGAGGTAGGTTGAAAACTGAGAAAGAAAACTATAGACCAATCTCCTTAATGAATATTGATGCTAAAATCTTAAATAAGATATTAGCAAAAAGACTTCAGAAAATCATCCCCAGAATAATACACTATGATCAAGTAGGATTTATACAAGGAATGGAATGCAGGGCTGGTTTAATATTAGGAAAACTATTAGGAAAACTATTAGTATAATTGACCATATTAATAATCAAATTTTAAAAAAGCTTATGATCATCTCAATAGATGCAAAAAAAAGCATTTGATAAAATATAACATCCATTCCTACTACAAACACTTGAGAGAATAGGAATAAATGGACTATTCCTTAAAATAGCCATGAGCCTATACTTAAGACCATCAGTAACCATACTAGGTAATGGAGATAAACTGGAACCTTTCCTAGTAAGATCAGGAGTGAAAAAGGTTGCCCACTATCACCATTACTATTCAATATTGTATTAGAAATGCTAGCCACGGCAATAAGATTCAAGAAAGAGATTAAAGGAATAAGAGTAGGTAATGAAGAAATCAAACTATCACTCTTTGCAGATGGTTTGATGGTATAGTTAGAGAACCCAAGAGATTCTAATAAAAAGTTATTGGAATTCACAACTTTAGCAAATTTGCTGAATACAAAATAAATCCACATAATTTTCCAGCATTTTTATACACCACCAACAAAATGCAACAGCCAGAGATACAAAGAGAAATTCCATTCCAAACAACTGTCAAGACTATAAAATATTTGGGAATCCATCTACCAAAGAAAAGTCAGGAATTATATGAGCAAAATTACGAAACACTTGCCACAAAAATAAAGTCAGATTTAAATAATTGGAAAGACATTAAGTGCTCTTGGATAGACCGAGCGAATGTAATAAAGATGACAATACTCCCCAAACTAATCTATTTATTTAGTGCTATACCAATCAGACTCCCAAGAAACTATTTTAATGACCTAGAAAAAATAACAACAGAAATTATATGGAACAATAAGAGGTCGAGAATTTCAAGGGAAGTAATGAAAAAAAAATTAAATGAAGTTGGTCTAGCTGTACCTGATCTAGAACTATATTATAAAACAACAGTCATTAAAACCATTTGGTATTGGCTAAGAAATAGACTAGTCGATCAGGGGAAAAGATTGGGTACACAGGACAAAATAGGGTACAACTATAGAAATCTAGATTTTGACAAACCCAAAGACACCAAAATTTGGGATAAGAATTCATTATTTGAAAAAAAAAAAAACTGTTGGGAATACTGGAAATTAGTATGGCAAAAATTAGATATGGACCCACACTTAACACCATATACCAAGATAAGACCAAAATGGGTCCATGATTTAGGCATAAAGAATGAGATCATAAACAGATTAGAGGAACTGGGGATAGTCTACCTTTCAGACCTGTGGAGGACAAAGAAATTTATGACCAAAGGAGAACTAGAGATCATTATTGATCACAAAATAGAAGATTTTGATTACATCAAATTAAAAAGCATTTGTACAAACAAAACTAATGCAAACAAGATTAGAAGGGAAGTAACAAATTGGGAAAATATATGGAGGGCTGTGAAAAGCAAGTGGTGTTCACAAGTTTAATACTGGGTAGGGGGGTAAGAGGGAAGGAAAGGTTAAAAACATAAGCAGAGGTTAACAGGATGGCAAGCAATATAGAATTAGTCATTCTAACCATAAATGTGAATGGGGTAAACTCCCTTGTAAAGAGGAATCAGTGAGTAGACTAGATTAAAAGTCAGAATCCTACTATAAGTTGTTTACAGGAAATACACCTGAAACAGGGTAATGCATTCAAACTAAAAGTAAAGGAATCTACGATGCTTCAGGTAAAGCCAAAAAAGCAGGGGTAGCCATCATCTTCTCAGATCAAGTAAAAACAAAAATTGATTGAATTAAAAGAGATAAGGAAGGGCATTATATCCTGCTAAAGGGCAGCATCAATAATGAAGCCGTATCAATATTAAACATATACTCACCCAGTGGTGCAGCATCTAAATTCTTAAAAGAGAAAATAAGGGAGCTGAAAGAAGAAATAGACAGCAAAACTATAATAGTGGGAGATCTCAACCTTGCACTCTCAGAATTAGATAAACCAAACCATAAAATAAATAAGAAAGAAGCCAAACAGGTAAATAGAATACTAGAAAAGTTTGATATGATAGATCTTTGGCGAATTTCATTCAATTTATATTAAATCATAAGAAATGGTATCATTTATTTACCCCACATTTAAGCGTAAAAACATTATATTATCAAATGTAATATTTAATGTTTTAAGTGTTAAAGAGTTTTCACTTTTGGTTAAGTTATTTGGTTATTTTGGTTTAACATATGTAGAATAATTTGGTTAAACATTTATAAAATAATTTGGAAGTCAGAAAATTGATAGTGTAGCCTAACATTTATTGGGGAGATAAAGCAGATAAAAGTGACACAAACATTGCTTTGTAGTTTCAGGGTAGTAGACCTACAATTTGATAATTAATTCATTAACCAAAGATAAAAAAGTTTCTATTATTTTAAAATAGAGAATGTATGAATTTTAAGATAGCGCTTATTTTTTAATTAACTATTTATTTGGGTTTATCAGTAGTTCTACCTTTTTTGTACAGGAATGGTACACTGAAAGCAAATCCAAAACCAGAAGGTTGCTCTGAACAGCTGATTTGGGATGTAGAGGGCTTATTACAGTCTTTCTGATTTTCAATTTGTTGATAATAAGTAAGTCTAAAAAAAAAGTAAACAAAATAAGTCTGCATCACCCAAATAAAATAATATATGCAACAAATCTTTATGTATCTCAAATATTAGACACTTTTAATATTTTTATTGTTTTAATAAAGTCTTTAATAAAGCAATACTAATCATTCAACTGAGATGTAATACATTTGTCTTCAGAGTCACAGTACTATAGAATTGTAGGCTTAAAACTGAAAAGGCTTATTAAGGGCATTAAGGGTAATCTTTTTATCAGTTAAATAACTAAATCCCAGAAAGGATACAGTTGTCCAGACAAGTTGTCCACACACAGTGAGAGGGATGATCTTTCCCCAGGACTTCTGACACCAAATTCAGCATATTTACCCCTACAAACTGCCTGTGAATACTTAATGTTGGCCATTAACATATAGGATTCTTTTTCATTAGCACTCACATGAAGATATCCAAGATATAATGTGATTTTCCCTAAACCTTAACTTTAGGTCTCTTACAAGTGAGAGATGTCTGCAAGACATTAAAAAAGAAATAAACAACAACAAAACCCACTGCCTCTATCAATGTACACAATTATTATTATATTATATAATTTGTGAAGATCAAATACGAAAATGTATGTAAAACATTGGAAAATCTTAAAAACACTATTAAAATGGCAGTTATTATCATTATTACTTCTGAAAATTCTGATATCAGACTTGTGTGGTTCTAGCTCATATCTTTTTTGCCCGTGTTGTACTCAACTTCGATAATTTGAGTTGGTCATTTGCTCAATTTCTTCTTAGGATCCTTAAATATGAAACAGAGGTCTATCCTCAAGAGGTTGCCTGTTTGCCCAGGGCTATTCTGAACATGTGGCAGTTGGAAGAGCTGGAATTTTCCAGGGACTTTGCCAGACAGTTGTTACATTATGCAAGTATAAAAACCATATTCACTTTCGATTTTATGGAGGAAAAATTCTTTTAGATGCAGTTACATAAAGACATTTAGAATTATGTTAGCACTTACAGAGGATAATCATATTGCTGAGCATACTGCTCAGCTGTCCATCCATACACATCTTGGATAGTGGGATCAGCATTATGGTGGAGAAGCAGAGTGACCAAATCTGATGATTCCTGAGTGACAGCAATCATAAGGGCCGTTCTAGAATAACAAAGAAACAATTCATTTTTTAAACTTTAAACTAATCACATTTAATCATGTTTCTAGATATACTTCAATAAGAAGATATCTCATATCATTTAGTCTTAATACACATATGCAACATGAACATATAGTGATGGAGAGGAGTATTTTGATTACTCAAGTGCAGCATTAGAAATGACAATGAAAACCAGACAGAAAGATGGAAAAGAGAACTTTTTTGTCCCCTTCCAATTTTAGTAGGGATTGTGAAATTAATCATAATTTAAAAAAATAGAGATTGTGTCAATGTTCCTTGGGTGACAAAATTAAGGCAATTCAGTTTGTTTACTGGCCTGAAAAGTAAAGTGGAAGCTCTTTGAAAGGGGTAGCTAGATGGCACAATGGATAGAAACCCAGCCCTGAAGTTAGGAGGACCTGAGTTCAAATTTGGGCTCAGACACTTAACATTTCCTAGCTGTGACGCCCTGGGCAAGTCAGTAGCCCCAGTTGCCTCAGACAAAAAAACAAATAAACAAACAAACAAACAAAAACAATTAGAAACAATCTTATCAATTCCATTAAATTCTTACTCCAGTGCCCTATCATAATGTAGAAGTGACAATTGGTTGTCTAAAGCAAAATCAGATGAAGCTCTTTTATGTCTTAACTTTCTGAAAGTCTTTGAACATGAATACAGCAATGAACTTTCTTGTTTAGGGGAACACTTATGTAAATTTAGAAGAATTAATTGCCAGAAAGAGAGCACCAATTGATTTGGAGAAAGATCATTAACTCACAAAGTCAACTTATTAAAATTCTTAAGGAGCTGAACAAGTGGAAAGAATATCTATGTTGATGAAAACACAAATGTTTTCTGAAATACTTCTGAAGTACTGAGCTTATTGTATGCTGGATGATATATGGGTTTTTGATAAGCTAGTACTGATGAAAGATAGTACTATCCCTTGACTACTTAGTCATAAATGACAAAACAGCTTGATTCTGTTAAAGGTTCAGTTAGTGCAAGAAAAATCCTCACTGATGAAATCATAGATTTAAAAAGAAAAACTATTTATTTTGAAATATTAATAAGCTCTTTCTAGCAGATAGAAATATTAATTCTCTTTTTTCTCTGATCCTAACTCTCTAATATCAGATCTAAGAAAGGAGGAAAAAGTATGTTTGGATGGGAATTAAAAGATAATGAGAGATATTGAAACTGATGGAATCATAAACTTTAGTATTAGTAGTTAATATTATCATATGTCTAAAAAGGTGTGTTTTGTTTTGTTTTTTATTTTTATTAACATTGTGTTCAGCAGTCAAGATCGGGAAGTAAATAATAAATCATTTTGAGTCTTCCACATTAATCTCCAAACAACATAAAATTGCTCCCCAATGAAACTTCTATAATAGCAGAACCATCAAAAGGATGGAGTGAAACTATCTGTGAGTTTAAGAATCTTGGAAGATTGGCAGGAAAGATCTCCCTAGAATAAATGGGAAATGCAGTCCAGAACAAGAAGCATCTCAGGAAACTTACATCAGGTTCCACCTCAGCAAACCAGCAGTAGATTCTGAGTGTCAGCTCAGAGAATTAGGCAAAAGCTAACACCAGCACCTCCCATGTACCTCCATGTTGGCATGGCCAGGGGAACAGGCAAACTTCAGCTCCGAGTTTTTAGGATAGCTCCCTGGTAAACAAGAAACCCCCAGGGGCCAGAACTCATGTGTTTCAGTGTAGCCCTAGGAAAAGAGGTCAATTTCAAACCTAGAGGTACTTAAGCACACAGGCAGCCACAAGTGGTTAAACTGCTACTTGCTTCAGTGTATCTCTGGAAAAGTGCAGAAAAAGCCTTAGAAAAAGGCAGGCACAAACACTCGGACATTGGCTCAGTATAAGCCTCCAGCAGTGTCAGCTACTCTACCCCACCCCATCCCTAAAGAAAAAGAGAAAGTGGTTTCAGGCCCAGAAAGGACTTTTAGGAGAGCTCAAAAAATAGCTTAAAAATCATATAATTCAAGGGCAAAAAAATAAGAACTTTTCATTGGCATTTTGCCCATAGATATTTTCACATAGTTGCCCTCATCTATTCTGTCACCATAATAACTTTCTATGGTCAGATCTCTTTTGCTCATCCTTTAGCACTGCTGGAGGCCCTCAGAGTCTTACAGCCTGCTTGGTACTAAATTGAGCTGTTAGTGATAGTGTTTGGCATGTATTGAGGCCCTTGAGGAGCTTCTGCATTCACCCCCAATACGACAAAGGACAGGGTAATCCAATCACTGGCAGGTACCTGTTTGCTTAGGTGCCTGAAGGTTAGAGTTTACTTCTTTATCTGGGGCTACACTGAAAGGAGGTCTGGCCTCTGGAGCTTGCCTGTTTTCAAGGACCTAGACTGAAGCATGTGACCCTTGTCAGAGGTAGTCTCCCTGTTCCCCTGACTATACTGGGATATTTTGGGGATCCAATGTTGGCATTTGCTTACTCCACCATACTGGTTCTCAGTTTCTACATATGGTTCCTGAGGTGGGGCTTCCTACTGGCTTGCTTCCTGACTTGCATTGTGCTCCCCTTTTGCCTCACACATTTCCTGCTAATTTTTCAAGATTTTTGGGCTCACAATTTATTTCTCCCAGTATTTTTGATGATTCTTCTCTGCCCCGATTTGGTGTGGAAACTATTTTATGTTTGTTTTTTGGTGAATATGAGAGTGCTACACTGATTTCCTGCTTAGTTTTCTAGCTCTACTCCCAGAAGTCATTCAAAAATATTAAATGCATTCTTTTCAGATCTTAATGCAATAAGATAAAATTCATCAAAGGGCAGTGGGAAAAACAGTTAAATCATTAATAAAAAACTAAATAATCTAATCCTAAATTTAAAAACAAAATTTCAGAATCAATGCTAAATCAAGCCTCTTAATAGAATCTGGAGTGACAGAATCCACAAACTTTCATAGTATAATCATTTTCCAACTTAAGATACTTTGCAAGGATTTCAGGAAAGGTCTGGCTCAATTGGATGGGGAGATGTATATGTATACATATACATGTATATATGTATATATGTATATATATATATAGATAGATAGATAGATAGATAGATAGATAGATATAGATATAGATAGATAGATAGATAGATAGATAGATAGATATGTATACACACACATACATGCAAATTAATAGCAATGATCTGCAATGACCAGCTGTAAATGCCTTTCTTATTCTGAGTAGTACAATGATCCATATCTACTCTGAAGGACTTAGGATAAGAAATTGACCTCTCTTTTTCTCTCTCTCTCTTTCCCTCCAATCCTGCTTTTCTTTCTCTCCCTTTAAGTTTTATTTTTCTTTGAAGAAAAAACAAAAAGGATTTCATTATGATCTTATGCAAAAAGGCATGTTCATCAGTAGGAGTACTAACTTTACTTTTCTTAAAGATTGTTCTTGTTATTGTTGCTGTTGTTTGGGTGTTTTTGTTTGTTTTTACAATAAGAGAGTTCTATGTTTTCTTTCTCATCTATGGAAATGTTTTGCATAACTTCACATATAGTTTCTTAATAGGAACTGTGTGTAGGGACAAAGGAGAGAATGTGGAACTCACATTTTTGTTTTGTTTTACTTTTTATTTAATTTTATTTATTTTTAATTTTTTTAAATACATGTATATTTTCAATATTCAACATGCAAAATATTGTGTTCCAAATTTTTTCTCCTTCCATTTCCCTCACCCATCCCCAGTTAGCAAGTAATTCAATATATTAAACATGTGCAATTCTTCAATACACATTTTCACAATTATTATGCTGCATAAGAAAACCAGGTCAAAAGGGGGGAAAAAAGAAAGAAAGAAAACAAAAAGGAAGCAAAGAGAAACAACATCAAAAGTGAAATACTATGTTGTGATTCCCACTGAGATCCCATAGTCCTCTCTCTGGGGTGCAAATGGCTCTCTTCATCATGAGACCACTGGAACTGGCCTGAATCACCTTGCTGTTGAAAAGAGCCATTTCTGTCAGAAATGATCATTGTATAATCTTATTGTTGCTGCATACAATGTTCTTAGTTTTCCTCACTTCACTTAGCATCAGTTTATGTAAGTCTCTCAAGACCACTCTGAAATCATCCTGCTGATTATTCCTGATAGAATAATATTATTCCAAAAATGTAATATGCCATAACTTGTTCAGCCACTCTCCAACTGATGGACATCCACTCAGTATCCACTTCATTGCCACTACAAAAAGGGCTGCTACAAACATTTTTGCCAACATAAGTCCTTTTTCCTTTTTTATGATATCTTGGGGATACAGGCCCAATAGGGACATTGCTTGTTTAAAGGGACATTGTTTCAACATTGTTTCATATTGCTCTTCAGAATGGTTGGATCAGTTTACTTCACCAACATACCCTCCAATATTTATCATTATCTTTTCCTGTCATCCTAGTCAATCTGGGAGGTATGTAGTTGTATCTCAGAGTTGTTTTAATTTGCATTCCTCTGACCAATAATGAATTAAAGTATCTTTTCAAGTGACTAGAAATGGTTTGGATTTCTTCATCTGAAATTGTTCATATCCTTTAACCATTTGTCAATTGGATAATGGTTTGTATTCTTATTAATTTTTATTTGAATTAATCCTCTCTCTATATTTAGAAATTAGGCCTTTATCAGAGCCCTTGGAAGTAATTTTTCTCAGGTTACTGCTTTCCTTCTTATCTTTATTGGTTTTGCTTGTACAGATTTTTTTTGTGTGTGCAGAAAATTTTTAAATCACATTAATTTAAAATTAAATTATCCATTTTGTATTCCAGAATGTACTCTAGTTCTTCTTTGGCAACAACTTCTTTCCTTCCTCACTGAACTGAGATTATTCTTCTAATTTGCTTATAGTAACACTCTTTATGTCTAAATCATTATTCCATTCAACTTTTTCTTGGTATAAGGTATTAGGTTAGGATCAATCATTTTTCATTTTTTTTACGATTTCTTTGGAATGCAGGTAAGTAGAGACACTGCTGGTTCAAAGGGTATGCACAGTTTGATAACCCTTTGGGCATAGTTCCATATTGCTCTCCAGAATGGTTGGGTCAGTTCACAACTCCATCAGTAATATAATATTGTCTCAGTTTTCCCACATTCCATCTAACATTCATCATTATCTTTTCTTGTCATTTTAACCAATCTGAGAATTCTGTAATGGTACCTCAGAGTTGTCCTAATTTGCATTTCTCAGACCAATAATGATTTAGAACATTTTTTCACATGACTAGAAATGATTTTAATTTCATCATCTGAAAATTGTCTGTTTATATGCTTTAGCTACTAATCATTTGGCGAATGGCATGTCTTTTCTATAAATTTGGAACTCAAAACTTGTAAAAAGAAATGAAAAGGTTTAAATGTAACTGACAATAAGAATAAATAAATTTTCAAAAAGCGATTATAGGAACTTATTACCAGAATTATACAAAATGGTTACATAGCATTTATACCAGGAATAGAGAGCTGTCTGAATATCAGAAAAAACTAACAGCATAATTGACTATATCAATAACAAAACTAACAGAAATCATATAATTATCTCAATATATTCAGACAAAAGCATTCAACAAAATATAATATTAATTCATATTAAACAACAACAACAAGAGGATGTAGTAATAAATCAAATTTTCCTAAAAATGATAAATACCATCTATCTAAAACCATATTCAAGCATTATATGCAATGGGAATAATATGGTAGAAACATTTCCAGTAAACTCAGGAGTGAAATGAGGTTGTCTCTTATCCCCACTACTATTTAATATTGTATTAGAAATGTTAGCTTTAACAATAAGAGGGGGAAAAAGAAATGACAGGAATAGAGTTGGTAATGAGAAAACAAAACTATCATTATTTGCAGATGATATGGCATGTTTAGTTAATCAACTAAAAATACTAAAAAAGAATTAACTTTAGTAAAGCTGGATACAAAATAAATGCCCGTAAAAGAGAATGATATAAATGGGATGACATACCAAAATTTATGAAATGTAACCAAAACAGCATTAAATAAAGGTAAAATTTACTTCTCTAAATTCTTATATCAGTGAAATAGAAATAGAACAGATCAATGAATTGGGCCAGAAACTTAAAAAAAAAAAAAAAAAAAAAAACCTAGTAAGAGAGCAAATTTAAAAATCACTAATTCAGTACCAAATGGAAATCCTCAAAATCAAATCTGAGATTCAAGAGATTTAACTTATTAAAAAAATGTAGTGGAAGTATTAAGCTAATAAATCCAATAGCTGCTTTTATGAAAAATCATTGAGATACATCATTAATTAATTAGATTTTTTTAAAGAGTGTTGAAAACCAAATTCCAGTATCAAAAAATATGAAATTATCACTAATGAAGAAATTAAAGCAATTATTGGCAAATATTTTGCCCAATTATGTGCTAATAAATATGAGGAAATCAATGAATATTTAGGAAATCATAAATTACCCAAGTTAAGTGAACCGGAAATAGAATGCCTAATTAAATAACTGCATCTTAGAAAAAGAAATTGAGCAAGCCATTATTGAACTCCTTAAGGAAAAAAAATCCCCAGTGCCCGATGGGTTCACTTGGGAATTCTAATAAACATTCAAAGAAAACTTCATTCTATGAGCATATACATTGCTAGGGAAAATAGGTGAAGGAGTCCTGCTAAATTCCTTTTATGCAACAAATATGGTGCTATACCTAAATAAGGAAGTGCTAGATAGAGAAATAAAATTATACTCTAATAAAATAAAATGATAAAAGTTGAAGAAAAGATAGGAAAATTGGGACATTTATGCATTGTTGGTGGAGTTGTGAACTGATCCAACCTTTCTGAAGAACAATTTGGAATTATAGCCAAAGGAGGAGAAAACTGTGAATACCAGCAATGCTATGTTTGTACCCCTATGAGATGATAAGAAAGGGGGAAACCCCGGAAAGCCTGCGTCTCTCAGAACCCGGCCACCCCCAACCCCCACCTGGACTGATTCAGCGCGTTCTCAGAGCCTCAGAGTGCAGACTCAGTACAGTCATCGTTGTTCTGTTAGTGGCTCTCTGCTGCCCTACCCCCAGTCTGTAGAGGAAGCCCATTAATACCATCCATCCCCATCCCCCGCAAAACAGATCAATTGTTTCTCTTGTCAATTTTTTTTTCTTCGATTCCTACTCTGACAAAATGAACAAAAATTTCAAAAGGGTTCTAACCATTGACAGCTTTTGTATATAGAGAGAGCAGACTTCAAACACTGAGGAGACTAAAAACAGACTGTCCCTAGAGGAATCCCCTAAGGGGGATATGAGCTGCTCCTCAATACAAAAGAATCTCATAGAGGAAATCAAAAAGGCTCTCACTCTCACAAGAGAGCTGGAAGACAAATGGGAAAAGGAAAGGGAAGCTTGGCAAGAGAGCCTGGAGAAGTCATCCCATGCATTTAAAGACAGGGTGGATAAAGAAATCAAATCATTGAGAAACAAGATTAGTGAGCTGGAAAAGGTAAACAGCTCCAAGGAAAACAGGATTAGTGAGCTGGCAAAAGAAAACAGCTCTCTAAAGAATAAAATGGATAAAATGGAAAAAAAATTCCATAGAAGAAAAAAACTCAATTGGACAATTACAAAGAGATATAAAAAAAGTGAGTGAAGAAAATACATCATTGAAAATTAGACTCGAATAAGTAGAAATGAATGACTCAAGGAGAAACCAAGGGGTAGTCAAGCAAAACCAGAGAAATGAAACAATTGAAAAGAATGTCAAGTACCTTATTAGAAAGACAACAGACCTGGGAAACAGATCCAAGAGAGACGATTTGAGAATAATCGGTCTCCCTGAAAAATGGGAGGAAAAAAAGAGATTGGACACCATTTTCGATGAAATTATCAAAGAGAACTGCCCAGATGTTCTGGAAACAGAGGGTAAAATAGACATTGAAAACATTCATCGATCACCTACTGAAAGGGAACCTAAAATCAAAACGCCAAGAAATATAGTGGCCAAGTTCAAGAACCATCAGACAAAGCAAAAGATATTGGAAGCTGCTAGAACAAAGCAATTCAGATATGGAGGATCTACAATAAGAATAACCCAGGATCTAGCAGCGTCCGCATTAAAAGAACAAAGGGCCTGGAACATGATATTCCAAAAGGCTAAGGGACTTGGTATGCAGCCAAGAATAACTTACCCAGCAAGAATGAGCATCGTTTTCCAGGGAAGAAGATGGACATTTAACGAAATAAATGAATTCCATCTATTTTTGATGAAAAAAACAGATTTACATCAAAGGTTTGATCTTCAAATACAGAACTCAAGAGATTTCTAAAAAGGTAAAAAGAAATCTTGAGAACTATACTTCTGCCAAAAAAATATGTAAAGAACATATATACAATTTGTCTTAGAAACTAGAGGTGGAAAGGAAATTATATCATAAAAAAGGGTAAAGTGGTGGGACTACATCTCATGAAGAGGCAAAGGTAACCTATTATATCTGAGAGAAAGAAAGGAGGGAGATGAACATAGTGTGTCTCAATCGACATATTCGATTAATGGTGAAACTTCTTCCACTTCATTGAAAAGTGAAAGGGAAGGAGTAAGCTAAGGGGAAGGGAATACAGAAATTTTGAGGAAAAGGGGTAAAATAAGGGGAGGAACTTTAAGGTGGGGGAGGGATCCTAAAAATGGAGGGCTGTGAAAAGCAAGTGGTGTTCACCACTTTAATACTGGGTAGGGGGGGATGGCGGAGAAGAAACACACGTCTCTGTGAACGTCCTCACTCCCTCACAACCAATTAGATAAATTAAGTCTCAGAATTAGCTCAGGACTGATAGATACCATAAGGACTGGAAGCACGACTTACCAGCTGAAGAGAATCTGGAGTTTCAACAGGAAAGGTCAGTTCCCGGGGGAGGAATAAGAGAGACCAGCACAGACGGTGGGGTAGTGGCACACTGCGCCCATTGCGCTGGGAAGGGCTCTGGGATCAGATAAGCCACTGAGGTAAAGGAATCTGGCACAGGCTGTTAGCTCTTCTCTGCTAATTATTTAGCAGTTCAGAAGAGAAAGCCAAAATATTTTAAAACTCAGATTAGATTTTCCCTGGACCCTGAAGGTGACTCAGCAGATCTCGGCACCAGGGGGTGTGGCGTCAGCTACCTCCTGAGAATAGTTAAGAGATTGACAAGTGGGTGGATACGGCCCAAGGCAACACACACTGCCTAGCTTAGCTGGAGGGAGTGGAACTCAGCTCCAGGAAGTCCCAGAGAAGCGAAACCTTTGAACTAGGGACCAAGGTTTCTGGCAGACACTTCCAGTTTGAGCACAGGGGCTTTTCACATGACCTGCTGCAGACATCCACTCCCCACCCGGACACATAGGCTGGGCTTTGTGCTGTCTTTACTATTCTATGCCCTCGAAGCACAGTAGCGCTAATCACCTCTGAGGCACTTCCAGGGAGGGGGTGGGGAACTCTCTCCCAGAGCTCCATCTTAGCTCAGGCGCAGGAGCCTCTGCATCCATCTGGTCAGGGAGGAAGCTGGTAAAGAAGTAAATAAATAATTTCCTACCCCAGGGACAGACCCCAAAAGATTTTTTTAAATATGAGCAAAAAAGCTAGAAAAACCATAGATTCCTTCTATACAGAGAAAGAGCGGGTATCCAACCCCGAGGAAGGTAACAGCAGAGAGTCAGCAGATAACAACCTAAAGGGGAACGATTCCTGCCCCCCATTACATAACTCTCTCCTAGAAGAAACTCGTAAAAAATTGAGGGAGATTGAAGAAAAATGGGGAAAGGAAAGGGAAGCTATGATAGAGAATAACAACGTCCTGCAATTGGAGTTGGAAAAAATAAAGAATTCACAGGAGATGCAGGGAAACGAAATTTACGAATTAGAAAAGGTTAAAAAAACACAGGAAAGTAGGATTTCTGAATTGGAAAAGATAAAAAAGTCTCAAGAAAATAGAATTTCTGAATTGGAAAAAGAAAATAATTCTCAAAAAAAAAAATTAGGGAAATGGAAAAAAATTCAATAGAGCAAAATAATTCATTTAAAAACGAAATTGGGCATTTACAAAAAGAACTAAAAACTGTGAAAGAAGAAAATAACTCCTTAAAAGTCAGGATGGAACAAATAGAAATGAATGATTCACAGAGAACCCAAGAATCAGTCAAACAAAACAAAAAAAAATGAGAAGCTGGAGAACAACGTCAAATACTTACTGGGAAAATCTATAGACCTGGAAAATAGATCTAGGAGAGATAATCTGCGGATTATTGGACTTCCCGAAAACTATGATCAAAAAAAGAGCCTAGATTCTATTTTACAGGAAATTATCAAAGAGAACTGTCCAGAGATAATAGAAACAGAAGGGAAAGTAGATGTGGAAAGAATTCATCGAACTCCTTCTGAAATAGACCCTAAAAAAAGAACACCACGGAATATAGTGGCTAAGCTGCAGAATTACCACACAAAGGAGAAAATCCTGCAAGCAGCTAGAAAAAAAACAATTTAAATACCAAGGTGCCACAATAAGGGTCACCCAAGATCTGGCTGCCTCCACATTAAAAGATAGAAGGGCCTGGAACCTGATATTCCGTAAGGCAAAAGATCAAGGACTGCAACCAAGAATGAACTACCCAGCTAAGTTTAGCATCTTTTTCCATGGAAGAAGATGGTCATTCAATGAAACAGAGGAATTCTATATGTTTCTAAGAAAAAAAACAGACTTAAACAAAAAATTTGATCTACATACACAAGACTGAAGAGAAACAGAAAAAGGTACACAGAACCCTTGAGAACTGTAACTCTGTGGTGGGTATATAAAAAATACTCAAGGATAATTTGATTTTACTGATATAAAAGAAAAAAAGGGGGGTGTAATAAAGGGAAGGAGGTCGGTTCAGAAAAAGGGGAAGGAGTGATAAAAAGAGGGAAACTACATCCCAGGAAGAGGCATAGAAAATACACCATATCTGAGGGAACTTAGTGAGGGGGAGAATCATTGTGTGAATCTTACTCTCATCAGGAGAGGCTCAAAAAGTAAATAATTCACATATTTGTTTTTCAGAGAATTTTTCTCTCACCTCATTAAAAGGGGGGAGAGGAAAAGGGAAAAGGGAAAGGAGAATAAGTGAAGGGCCTTGGAGGGAGGGGGGAGGGATCCTAAAAAAAAAAAAAAAAAGAGGGAGGGTTGCGCGTCACAAGGGGGGTCTGTAAATTAAATATCGGGGAGGGGGATCAGGGTGGTCAAGGAAAAAAAGCATAATCTGGGGATAATACGATGGCAGGAAATACAGAATTAGTAATTTTAACTGTAAATGTAAATGGGATGAACGATCCCATCAAACGGAGACGGATAGCAGATTGGATCAAAAAGCAGAACCCTACAATATGTTGCCTACAGGAAACACACTTAAAGCAGGGAGATACATACAGAATAAAAGTAAAAGGTTGGAACAGAGCCTATTATGCTTCAGGTAAAGCCAAAAAAGCAGGGGTAGCTATCCTTATCTCAGATCAAGCAAAAGCAGAAGTAGATCTCGTTAAAAAAGATAAGGAAGGAAACTATATCCTGCTGAAAGGTAGCATAAATAATGAAGCCATATCAATACTAAACATATATGCACCAAGTGGTATAGCATCTAACTTTCTAAAGGAAAAGTTAAGAGAACTACAAGAAGAAATAGACAGTAAAACTATAATAGTGGGAGATCTCAACCTTGCACTCTCAGATTTAGACAAATCAAACCACAAAACAAACAAGAAAGAAATTAAAAAAGTAAATAGAATATTAGAAAAACTAGGTATGATAGACCTTTGGAGAAAACTGAATGGCAATAGGAAGGAATATACTTTCTTCTCAGCAGTTCATGGATCCTATACAAAAATTGACCATATATTAGGACATAAAGATCTCAAAATTAAATGTAGGAAGGCAGAAATAATAAATGCCTTCTTCTCAGATCACAATGCAATAAAAGCTACATTCAGTAAAAAGTTAGGGGTAAATAGACCAAAAAGTAATTGGAAACTGAATAATCTCATCTCAAAGAATGACTGGGTGAAAGAGCAAATTATAGAAACAATTAACAATTTCACCCAAGATAATGACAATGATGAGACATCATATCAAAATCTTTGGGATGCAGCTAAAGCAGTAATAAGGGGAAATTTTATATCTTTAGAGGCTTATTTGAAGAAAATTGAGAAAGAGAAGATTAACGAATTGGGCTTACCACTTAAAAGGCTAGAAAAAGACCAAATTATAAACCCCCAACCAAAAATTAAACTTGAAATACAAAAATTAAAAGGAGAAATCAATAAAATTGAAAGTAAAAAAACTATTGAATTAATAAATAAAACCAAGAGTTGGTTTTATGAAAAAGCCAATAAAATAGATAAACCTTTGGTAAATTTGATCAAAAAAAAGAAAGAGGAAAATCAAATTGATAGTCTTACAAATGAAAAGGGGGATCTTTCCACCAATGAAGAGGAAATTAGAGAAATAATAAGGAGTTACTTTGCCCAACTTTATGCCAATAAATTTGATAATTTAAGTGAAATGGATGACTTCCTCCAAAAATATAGGCTCCCTAGATTAACAGAGGAGGAGATAAATTGCTTAAATAGTCCCATTTCAGAAAAAGAAATAGAACAAGGTATTAATCAACTCCCCAGGAAAAAATCCCCAGGGCCAGATGGATTCACATGTGAATTCTACCAAACATTTAAAGAACAATTAGCCCCAATGTTATATAAATTATTTGAAAAAATAGGGGATGAAGGAGTCCTACCAAACTCCTTTTATGACACACACATGGTACTGATACCTAAACCAGGTAGATCGAAAACTGAGAAAGAAAATTATAGACCAATCTCCTTAATGAATATTGATGCTAAAATCTTAAATAAGATATTAGCAAAAAGACTTCAGAAAATCATCTCCAAGATAATACACTATGATCAAGTAGGATTTATTCCAGGAATGCAGGGCTGGTTTAATATTAGGAAAACTATTAATATAATTGACCATATTAATAATCAAATTAATAAGAACCATATGATCATCTCAATAGATGCAGAAAAAGCATTTGACAAAATCCAACATCCATTCCTACTAAAAACTCTTGAGAGTATAGGAATAAATGGACTATTCCTTGAAATAATAAGGAGCATATATTTAAGACCTTCAGTAAGCATAATATGCAATAGAAATAAACTGCAACCTTTCCCAGTAAGATCAGGAGTGAAACAAGGTTGCCCACTATCACCATTACTATTCAATATAGTACTAGAAACGCTAGCCTCGGCAATAAGAGCCGAGAAAGAGATTCAAGGAATTAGAGTAGGAAATGAGGAAATTAAACTATCACTTTTTGCAGATGACATGATGGTATACTTCGAGAACCCCAAAGACTCTGCTAAAAAGCTACTAGAAATAATTCAAAATTTCAGCAAAGTGGCAGGATACAAAATAAATCCACATAAATCCACGGCATTTTTATATATCACTAACAAAATGCAACAGCAAGAGATACAAAGAGAAACTCCATTCTAAACAAATGTTGAGAGTATAAAATATTTGGGAATCCATCTACCAAAGAAAAGTCAGGAATTATATGAGAAAAATTACAAAACACTTGCCACAAAAATAAAATCAGATTTAAATAATTGGAAAGACATTCAGTGCTCTTGGATAGGCCGAGCGAATATAATAAAGATGACAATACTCCCCAAACTAATCTATTTATTTAGTGCTATACCAATCAGACTCCCAAGAAACTATTTCAATGACCTAGAAAAAATAACAACAAAATTCATATGGAAGAATAAAAGGTCGAGAATTGCAAGGGAACTAATGAAAAAAAAACTCAGAGGAAGGTGGTCTAAGTGTACCTGATCTAAAGCTATATTATATAGCAGCAGTCACCAAAACCATTTGGTATTGGCTAAGAAATAGACCGGTAGATCAGTGGAACAGATTAGATACAAAGGACAAAAAAGGGTACATCTATAGCAATCTAATCTTTGACAAACCCAAAGATTCCAACATTAGGGATAAAAATTCATTATTCGGAAAAAACTGTTGGGAAAACTGGAAATTAGTATGGCAGAAATTAGATATGGATCCACACTTAACACCATATACCAAGATAAGATCAAAATGGGTCCATGATTTAGGCATAAAGAGGGAGATAATAAATAGATTAGAGGAACAGAGGATAATCTACCTCTCAGACTTGTGGAGGAGGAAGGAATTTATGACCAGAGGAGAACTAGAGATCATTATTGATCACAAAATAGAAGATTTTGATTACATCAAACTAAAAAGTTTCTGTACAAATAATACTAATGCAAACAACATTAGAAGGGAAGTAACAAATTGGGAAAATATTTTTAAAAACAAAGGTTCTGACAAAGGTCTCATTTCCAAAATATATAGAGAACTAACCATAATTTATAAGAAACCGAACCATTCTCCAATTGATAAATGGTCAAAGGATATGAACAGACAATTCACAGAGGAAGAAATTGAAACTATATCCACTCACATGAAAGAGTGTTCCAAATCACTACTGATCAGAGAAATGCAAATTAAGACCACTCTGAGATACTACTACACACCTGTCATATTGGCTAAGATGACAGGAACAAATAATGATAAATGTTGGAGGGGATGTGGGGAAATTGGGACACTAATACATTGCTGGTGGAGTTGCGAAAGAATCCAGCCATAGTGGAGAGCAATCTGGAATTATGCCCAAAAAGTTATCAAACTGTGCATACCCTTTGACCCAGCAGAGCTACTACTGGAATTATATCCCAAAGAAATACTAAAGAGCGGAAAGAGACATATATGTGCCAAAATGTTTGTGGCAGCTCTTTTTGTTGTAGCTAGAAACTGGAAGATGAATGGATGCCCATCAGTTGGAGAATGGTTGGGTAAATTGTGGTATATGAAGGTTATGGAATATTATTGCTCTGTAAGAAATGACCAGCAGGAGGAATACAGAGAGGCCTGGAGAGACTTAAATCAACTGATGCTGAGTGAAATGAGCAGAACCAGAAGATCACTGTACACTTCAACAACAATACTGTATGAGGATGTATTCTGATGGAGGTGGAAATCTTCAACATAAAGAAGATCCAACTCACTTCCAGTTGATCAATGATGGACAGAGGTAGCTACACCCAGAGAAGAAACACTGGGAAGTGAATGTAAATTGTTAGCACTAATATCTGTCTGCCCAGGTTGCATGTACCTTCGGATTCTAATGTTTATTGTGCAACAAGAAAATGATATTCACACACATGTATTGTACCTAGACTATATTGTAACACATGTAAATTGTATGGGATTGTCTGTCATTGGGGGGAGGGAATAGAGGGAGGGGGGGTAATTTGGAAAAATGAATACAAGGGATAATATTATAAAAAAAGTATATATATATATATAATTAAAAAAATTAAAAAAAAAAAAAAGAATTTGGCCCCATATCATTTGGTGCATATATGTTTAGTATTGATATTATTTCAGTGTCTATGACAAAGCTTCTTAAATTGAGTCACGAAAAATTTAGCATCAATAAAACTATAAAATATCCCACTAAGATTTAATTCATTATATAAAAATAAACAAGTGTATCCATGTAATTAGTATGGAAATTTGCTTTTGTCTTTAATGAATGGTAATATACATAATATACATACACATACATATACACCAAAAACTGTTTTAAAATAAATTTGTTCATGATTAGAAATAAAAAAAAAAAAAAAATACTTGGTAGGGGGGTAAGAGGCAAGGAAAGGGGAAAAGCATAAGCAGGGGTTAATAGGATGCTAAGCAATATAGAATTAGTCCTTCTAACCATAAATGTGAACAGGGCAAACTGCCTCATTAAGAGGAAGCTGTTAGCAGACTGGATTAAAAGTCAGAATCCTACTATATGTTGTTTACAGGAAACACACCTGAAACAGGGTGATACATTCAAACTAAAAGTAAAAGGGTGGAGCAGAATCTATTATGCTTCAGGCAAAACCAAAAAAGCAGGGGTAGCCATCCACATGTCAGATCAAGCAAAAACAAAAATTGATCAAATTAAAAGAGATAAGGAATGGCATTATATCCTGCTAAAGGGCAGCATCAATAATGAAGCAGTATCAATATTAAACGTATATGCACCAAGTGGTGCAGCATCTAAATTCTTAAAAGAGAAATTAAGAGAGCTGCAAGAGGAAATAGATAGCAAAATTAAAATAGTGGGACATCTCAACTTTGCACTCTCAGAATTAGATAAATCAAACCACAAAATAAATAAGAAAGAAGTCAAAAAGGTAAATAGAATACTAGAAAAGTTTGATATGTTAGGTCTCTGGCGAAAGCTAAATGGAGACAGAAAGGAGTATACTTCCTTCTCAGCAGTTCATGGAACCTATACAAAAAATGATCATATACTAGGGCATAAAAACCTCAAAAGCAAATGCAGTAAGGCAGAAATAGTAAATGCATCCTTTTCAGACCACAATGCAATCAAAATTACATTTAATAAAATGCCAGGGGAAAATAGACCAAAAAATAATTGGAAACTAAATAATCTTAAAGAATGACTGGGTAAAACAGCAAATCATAGACATCATTAATAACTTCACCCAAGAAAATGACAATAATGAGATATTATACCAAAATGTGTGGGATACAGCCAAAGCAGTAATAAGGGGAAGTTTTATATCTCTAGAGGCCTACTTGCATAAAATAGAGAAAGAGAGGGTCAACGAATTGGGCTTACAACTAAAATTGCTAGAAAAGGAACAAATTAAAACCCCCCAGAAAAACACAAAACTTGAAATTCAAAAAATAAAAGGTGAGATTAATAAAATTGAAAGTAAAAAAAAAACTATTGAATTAATTAATAAAACTAAGAGTTGGTTCTATGAAAAAAGCAACAAAATAGACAAACCCTTAGTAAACCTGATTAAAAAAAGGAAAGAGAAAAAGCAAACTGTTAGTCTTGAAAGTGAAAAGGGTGAACTCACCACTAATGAAGAGTTAATTAGAACAATAGTTAGGAGCTACTTTGCTCAACTTTATGCCAATAAATTCGATAAATTCAATGAAATGGAAGAATACCTTCAAAAATACAGCTTGCCCAGATTAACAGAGGAAGAAGTAAGTAGTCTAAATAGTCCCATCTCAGAAAAATAAATAGACCAAGCTATTAACCAACTTCCTAAGAAAAGTCCCCAGGACCAGATGGATTTAGATCTGAATTCTACCAAACACTTAAAGAACAACTAACTCCAATGCTATGTAAACTATTTGAAGAAATAGGGATTGAAGGAGTCCTACCAAATTCCTTCTATGACACAGACATGGTACTGATACCTAAACCAGGTAGATTGAAAACTGAGAAAGAAAACTATACACCAATTTCCTTAGTGAATATTGATGCTAAAATCTTAAATAAGATATTAGCAAATAGACTTCAGAAAATCATCCCCAGGATAATACACTATGACCAAGTGGGATTTATACCAGGAATGCAGGGCTGGTATAATATTAGGAAAACTATTAGTATAATTGACCATATTAATAATCACATTAATAAAAACCATATGATCATCTCAATAGATGCAGAAAAAGCATTTGATAAAATCCAACATCCATTCCTATTAAAAACGCTTGAGAGTCTAGGAATAAATGGACTATTCCTTGAAATAATAAGGAGCATATATTTAAAACCTTCAGTAAACATCATATGTAATGGCGATAAACTAGAACCTTTCCCTATAAGATCAGGAGTGAAACAAGGTTGCCCAGTATCACCATTACTTTTCAATATAGTACTAGAAACTCTAGCCTCGGCAATAAGAGCCGAGAAAGAGATTCAAGGAATTAGAGTAGGAAATGTGGAAATCAAATTATCACTTTTCGCAGATGACGTGATGGTATACTTAGAGAACCCCAAAGACTCTGCTAAAAAGCTATTAGAAATAAGTCAGAATTTTAGCAAAGTGGCAGAATACAAAATAAATCCACATAAATCCTCGGCATTTTTATATATCACTGACAAAATGCAACAGCAAGAGATACAAAGAGAAATTCCATTCAAAATAACGGTCGATAGTATGAAATATTTGGGAATATATCTACCAAAGGAGAGTCAGGAATTATATGAGCAAAATTACAAAACACTTGCCACACAAATAAAGTCAGATTTAAATAATTGGAAAGACATTCGGTGCTCTTGGATAGGCCGAGCGAATATAATTAAAATGACAATACTCCCTAAACTAATCTATTTATTTAGTGCTATACCAATCAGACTTCCAAGAAACTATTTCAATAACCTAGAAAAAATAACAACAGAATTTATATGGAACAACAAAAGGTCGAGAATTTCAAGGGAAGTAATGAAAAAAAAATTAAGTGAAGGTGGTCTAGCTGTACCTGATCTAGAACTGTATTATATAGCAACAGTCACCAAAACCATTTGGTATTGGCTAAGAAATAGACTAGTTGATCAGTGGCATAGGTTAGGTTCACAGTGCAAGATAGTGAATAAAAATAGCAATCTAGTGTTTGACAAACACTAAGATCCCAAATTTTGGTATAAGAATTCATTATTTGACAAAAACTGCAGGGAAAACTGGAAATTAGTATGGCAGAAACTAGGCATGGACCCACATTTAACACCACATACTACGATTAGATCAAAATGGGTCCAAGATTTAGGCATAACGAACAAAATCATAAATAAATTGGAGGATCATAGGATGGTTTACCTCTCAGACTTGTGGAGGAGGAAGGAGTTTGTGTCCAAGGGAGAACTAGAGACCATTATTGATCACAAAATAGAAAATTTTGATTACACCAAATTAAAAAGTTTCTTCACAAACAAAACTAATGCAAACAAGATTAGAAGGGAAGTAACAAATTGGGAAAACATTTTTATAGTTAAAGGTTCTGATAAAGGCCTCATCTCCAAAATATACAGAGAATTGACTTTAATTTATAAGAAATCAAGCCATTCTCCAATTGAAAAATGGTCAAAGGATATGAACAGGCAAATTTCAGATGATGAAATTGAAACTATTTCTACTTATATGAAAGAGTGTTCCAAATCACTATTGATCAGAGAAATGCAAATTAAGACAACTATGAGATATCATTACACACCTGTCAGATTGGCTCAGATGACAGCAACAAATAATGATGAATGTTGGAGGGGCTGTGGGAAAACTGGGACACTGATGCATTGTTGGTGGAGTTGTGAAAGAAGCCAACCATTCTGGAGAGCAATCTGCAATTATGCCCAAAAAGTTATCGAAATGTACATACCCTTTGACCCAGCCATACTACTACTGGGCTTATATCCCAAGGAAATACTAACGAAGGGAAAGGGACCTGTATGTGCCAAAATGTTTGTGGCAGCCCTTTTCAGAGTGGCTAGAAGCTGGAAAATGAATGGATGTCCATCAATTGGAGAATGGTTGGGTAAATTTTGGTATATGAATGTTATGGAATATTATTGTTCTGTAAGAAATGACCAAGAGGAGAAATACAGAGAGGCTTGGAGAGACTTACATCAACTGATGCTAAGTGAAACACGCAGAACCAGGAGATCATTATACACTTCAACAACAATACTGTATGAGGATGTATTCTGATGAAAGTGGATATCTTCAACATAGAGAAGAGCTAATCCAATTCCAATTGATCAATGATGGACAGATTCAGCTACATCCAGAAAAGGAACACTTTGAAATGAGTGTAAACTGTTATTTCTACCTTCTGAATCCATTTCTTCCTGTGTAACAAGAAATTTGGTTCTACACACATATATTGTATCTAGAATATATTGTAATATATTTAACATGTATAAGACTGCCTGCCATCTGGGGGAGGGGGTTGGGGGAGGAAGGGAAGAAATCTGAACAGTAGTAAGTGCAAGGGATAATGTTGTAAAAAATTACCTAAAAAAAACCTAAAACCTAAAAAAAAAACTAATGTGATTAATGTGAAAATGAGTTTTCCAAGATAAAAGCACTTCTCTCCCCTACATCAAATTGAAAGGATGGAAGAGATTTAGAAACTCAAAATCTCAGAAAAGTGAATGCTCAAATTATCTTGACATGTAATTGGTAAAACATCAAATGTTATTAAAAATAAAATTAATACATTCAGAGTAAAAGTTCAGAAAGAAATTATCAACATTTTTTTCAATTTCAGCTCAATGAAAATCCAATCTATTACTATTCAATATTTGTAATATTTCTTTCACTGGGAAGTGATCTTTTTTACTCTTTTAGAATTTTTCTTTCTTTCAAATGCTTTAAAAATTATTCTGAAATATCTCTTGCACTTTTGGGAGGGGGCTTTTTCTCTCATGGACTTTTTTTTTATAGGCATCTAGTTCAGGTCTTGCCACTCTTCCTGCAGAATTTTGAATTTATCTTGCCTCACAGAGAATTTTAGATACTGAACTGAATGGGTTCAAATGTCCCACTATTGGTCATAATGAAAATAGAAATATTGATGATTCTGTTCAATTTCATATTTATTCATTGTCATTCTTCCAGGTTTGTAGACAAATTCTTTCAGAATGATCTGGCTAGTCTTCATGCAAAACAGCCTAAAGGCTTATTCTCTCCTTAATGGCTTTTCATTTTTTTGCAAAGCAATACCTGTCTTCATCTTCTAACTTCAATTTTTTTTTAAATAAATTGTGTTGTTCTAAGCTTGAGCTAATTTTAGTGCTAACATCTCTCTTTATTGCAGAGATGATATATCCCAACTGATGCAGGTTCTGGGCTATTTTGGCTTCCTCTTTGAGATAATGATTTAGTATTGACGGAAGTTCCCATTTTGGAGGGTTTGATAGCTTGTTTAAAAACAGCAGGTTATAGCTATTATATCCCTTTCATATTTAGGCTTTCTCCTCATTTGCATTAATTTTTATCTTAACACTGGCCAGTCTATGATCTGAATGTCCATAACCATCTAATTCTGAAATTATTCCAACAATGGTAACCAATCATTTTTGTTTGTTAGGATGATATCAGTTTTGTGTTTGGGAGTGGGTGGTTGTAGTTGGGTTTTGCTTTGTTTTTGGTGATATCAAAAATTTTTCTTTCATGCATATGCTAAGATCAAACAAGATCCCATGACACATTCCACCAAAGAGATACTTTTTTTCCAATAAGCTAGATGTAAATAATGAAGTATATGCTCACCTAAGGTGTTTGCCAGTGCTGTTTAGGATGCTCTGGACAGAGTCCAAATAGAATAGGTTGTATATGATGGAAATGATTTCCAAATACTCCTAGTTGGAGATGACATTTTGCTGACTGCATCAAGTCTTGGAACATGAAAAAGTCCCACATTCAGTAAAAAGAGATTGGTTAAAGTAGATAAAAGTAAGTATTTCCAGATTCTGTGTAGTTTAATGGGCAGCCCCATCTAGTTGGTTTGTCTATAGTTTTGTAGATGTGTTTCTATGTACAGATATACATGCACACATCAAAGCCTGCATGGGCACTGAACAACAACAATGCACTGGTCTCAAAATTGTTGGGGAAGGGAGAGACAATTGGATGTCATTTGAGAAACTTCACAGCACTTCTAATAATCACATTGCCACATTTCATAAGCACTACTATTCTTTCAGGAATTATATTTGGCTATAGTAAAGTTTTTAAAATCCCAGACCCAAACACATGATCTCAAAAGAATGAAAATTATAGATAATTCCAAGGATCCATGGACATATATGTGGTGAATATAAATAGATGTAGGCAATAATGACTTTGATGTAGTAAGTGATGTCAAAGACATGAATGAACAGAAAGAGAGGTGGACTAATCTTGCATTGAAAATAAAAATTTGCACTGGTCCTCAAGTATTAAAAAAACCAAGAGAATAATTCACTATGTTTCCTGGATTCTTTATGAAGAACAATAAAAGTTCTGTAGGAGCAGATTGGATAGAAGGATTAAAAGAAGAAAGTGTCATAAGAATTCACATTCTTGATTAAAGATCAAGGGTCCATTCAAAGGATTTCATAGAATTATCATGCTTTTATTTATTTGCATTTGTCAATGTGCATATTCCTAAGGGAAAGTGAAACAAGTAATAACATGAAATATATGTTATGATCCTCATGAGTGACATTAAGATTATTTCATAAAGAAAATCAATTGAATGAGAGTACAAAACTTTTGTGGGACAATCTTAAATAATTACAAATCAATAAAGAAAACTGCAAATAGTAATCACCAATAAACAAATGCTTAGTATGCCTATAGGAAGTGTTTTCTCTCTTGCAGAATCATAAATAAGAGTTTTTTTCTTTTCATAGGCAGTGTTTGTTGACATTTTTCACCTCTTTGCAATGATATTCAATTTCAATCACTATTGTTTACTAAGCATTCCATGATGTAAATTCCATGACTTAATCTTATTCTTTTAGAGATGTTAATTTTTTTCAATTTTAAGTTTTAGTTACTGTACCTTTTAGCATTATCTAAGGCATTTGCATTTGCTCCATTCTCTAAGAGCAAGTCTGCCATGTTGATGTTATTTCTTGAAATTGCCAGCAAAAGTGGTGTGAGGCCTTCCTGCAAAGTCAAAATAAAGATATCTTTATATTAAGCAAGAATTCTATATTTAATTCAATTCAGCTTATAACATTTTGTAAACATCTTGTGAATTTGCTAATGACACGTTAATGGAACACCAGCGTTAGAAGACCAGAGCACAAATCCTTTATTAATTAATTCCTATGTGACCATAAAGCAAATGATTTCACCTCTCTGGGTCCTAAGTTTCTTTACCTGTAAAATGAAACTAGAGATCACTGGGATTCCTTCTAGTTTATAATATGTAACAATATTTTAAAAGACAGAAATTCAGAATTTGTTGAGACCATTTCATATTATGCCATGAGTGTCTCCCATTCTTGTCACTTTCATTTCTTTTTTTTAAAATTAATTTTGTAATTATTATATTTTTGACAGTACATATGCATAGGTAATTTTTTTTACAACATTATCCCTTGTATTCCCTTCTGTTCTGAATTTTGCCTATCTTCCCTCCACCCCTCCCCTAGATTGCAGGCATTCCCATACATATTAAATATGTTACAGTATAACTGAGATACAATATATATGTGCAGAACTGAATTTTTGTTGTTGTTGTTGTTGTTGCAAAGGAAGAATTGGATTCTGAAGGTAAAAATAACCTGGGAAAAACAAAACATGCAAACAGTTTCCCCTCATTTCCCAGTGTTCTTCTCTGGGTGTAGCTGATTCTGTCCATCATTGATCAATTGGAATTGGATTAGATCTTCTCTATGTCACTTTCATTTCATAATCAATTATTGTCCAAATGAAGCCAAACTTATTTCCACAGACCTCTACTAAAAGAAAGCTATATCCTGGTTGGGTTTAAAGTTGACTAGTTATCTTTACCATTCCTCCTGAATTTATAAATTCAAAACAATCACAACCACAACAACAACAAACAAAACAAATGTTTTAAAATTTTGCCTTAAGAGGGTTAAATCTGGAAGAAAGCCATTTGCCTAGTATTTTCCCTCTCTTACCAACTTTCCTAGAAAGAAAATGACTTTAAATGTGTAGTCCTTAGGATCAAAAGAACAAAACAAAACAAAACAAAAAAACAAAACACAACAAAACAAACAAACAAAACAACATGTACTTAAGAATTTGTTCCTGTGAAAATTTTGTCTCTGTGTAGTGATACCTAGTAGGAACAAATCGTTTAAAATCTGCTTTGTTATACAAGAGGTTAGCTTCTACCTTATTTTTTGCTTCAATATCAGTCGGGTATTGAAGTAGTTTTTTTGCTATGAATTCATTATGACCTAGGACAACATAGTGAAGTGCAGTGTTGTTGTTGCCATCCCCAAGATTAGGGTCTGCACCATGTTCAAGCAAGATTGTTGCACACTCCTTCTGCTGACATTCTATTGCCTGTAGATATAACATACACAAAGAAATAACAAAGCAATATAAAATTTAGTATATTCAAGCATCATTAGGGATATTTAAAGAAGTTAGCAAAAGCTACTAACTTATTTACTAACTTTTAATTTTCTTAATCACAGAAAGAAATCAACATGCATTTCATTGACCATCATGGTTAACTAATACATACCTTTATTAACGGTGTTCGACTGTCATTGTCCAACAAATTTAGTTTGCAATTTTTCTCTACTAGGAGAGATACAACATCTGGATGTCCATTGGCACAAGCCAGGTGAAGAGGTGTTCTACAAAAATGAGGGAGTAATATGATTGTTTGATAATGTACTACAACAATCAAAATTTTACCATTTTAGGATAGTTTTAATGTAATATGTATTATTATTCTTATGCCTAAATTATAAATAATTTCCAAAAATAAATGGGTACTACTGTCCCCTAAAGAAATACAAAATATGCATTAACTCTCATTGCTGGTATGGTAGACAAAATTGCCAGGGATGGATGGGGTGGGGTGGAATATATTCAAGAGGTAGATTTACATTTCATTACAGATTGCATTAGAAATTTGCTCCGTTTCTGACCTGTGCTAAATCACCTTTCCTCAGGCAATTTGCTGACCCCTTGCACCTTGGCACTTACCATATTGGTTACCAAAACCAATGGTAACCAATTGGTTACCATAACCAAAAAATAAGAAAACAGATTTTTAAAAATAAGAAAATAGAACAGATTGTGAAACAACTCATAAAAAAGCAATAGATCTATAGAGAAAATAAAGAAGAGAAAATATAAGAACTGGACTGCCAGAAAATTATGACAAAAAAGCAGCTCTTCCAAATCTTTTCATCCCTTTTCAAACCTCCCATAGTATACTCTGTTCACCTTTTCAGCTAATTAAAAAAAAAAACCTACTCATATTTTACTGGGGAAAAAAATTGAGACCATTTCCTGAGATCTCCCTCTTTCACCCTCTTTCTCACCTAACTCATCTAAATATCTTCTACCATTATTTTTCATTTACCTATCTCATATAAAGAGGTAGTCTTTTTCCTTGCCAATAAAAATGCCTCTTTGTATACAAGCGATACCATTCTATAATACTTACCATTCCTCTTGTCACTTATCTTCAATCTTTCATTGCATCCTGGATATTTCCCTGCTTGCCTACAAAAATCCCCTTGTCTTCTCCCCCCTTCCCCAAAGTAACTACACTTGATCAACTGATGCCTACTATCATCCCCCATTTCTCCTGTCTTTTGTAATTGAATGTCAGAAAATTAAGGGTTTTTTTCTAAATTCTTCACTGAATCTAATGAATCTATCTCTTAATTAACAAATCTTTTTCTTTATTCTCATTTTAGTAACCTCTGGTGTCTTTGAAAGTGCATTCATTTTCTCCTTAATATTCCCTTCTAAATTGTGTAACACTGCTTTCTCCTGGTTCTCTTCCCAAGTATCAGATTCTTAGGCTTCTTTGCTTAAGTCCCTTTCTTGATTAACCTCTTAGCATAAGGTCAATCCCTACTGCACTATTCCTTTGTATCTATATCTATATATATATCTATATCTATATCTATCTATCTATCTATCTATCTATATATATTTATATCTATATCTATAGATCTATATCTATAGATCTATAGATCTATATAAAACACAGGTCTTAATAAAAGCACAATTAATTTTCTGCCTTGAATCTTTCATTCTTCATAGATCGTGTCCATATTTCACCAGCCCAGGGCAGCTAAGTGGCACAATGAACAAGAGTTCTGGACTTGGTGTCAGGAAAACTCTTCTTGAGGTCAAATGTGATGTTAGATAAGTAAAGTTTTGTGACCCTGAGGTTATTTGACCTTGTTTGCCTCAATTTCCTATCCCTCAAAAGGGGGTTGAAGGAAATGGCAAAACATTCCATTAAGTTTCCCAAGAAAATCCCCCAATATTCTTAAGTATAGCCTGACAAAATCGTTTTAGACCTGTAAACAATTCAGCAGATGGGAATAGTATTTGCTTCCACGTTGCTACTGATCAAGAATATGTTGGCCTGACGAAATGACAAATGGAGTTTCCAATTCATTAAAAGTGGCTAGGTAGGAAGGGGAAGTGAAGCCCGCTTTGGGGACTTGCTATCCTGACCCTGTCCTAGGTGCTGAAGTGGTTTGATTTCCCGATGGTTAATTGGGATGCACTTCATCTACTCCTGTGCAGGGATGTCTTACCTAGGGTTTGGGCTTTCCCTTCTCTCCTTCTAACCCAACCTTTGCTCTTACCGCTTCACTTTATCCAGATCATTCACATCGTTTTTTCCCAGCAGCAGTAGCTGCTGCACCTTCGCCACATCTCCACGCAAGGCAGCTTTGTGGATCTTTCTGAGGTCCTTGCTCCGGATCAGGTATCCTTCGGTGGGGTAGGGTGTTTGGACCCCAAAGGAACTCGAAAGCTTGAAGGGGCGAGATGGAAATTGCCCCTTCTTCTTGCAGAAATTGAAAATCTTCATTGCGGAGACAGGCTTTAGGCTGAGGAGTCCTCGTTCGAGCCCCTCAGCCTACTCAGAAGGGGAATTAAAAGGGGGTATTAAAGGGGGAATTCAATGGGGGTATTTAAGGGAAAATTAAAATGGAAACAAAGGGGAATTAAAAGGGGAAATAAAGGGAAAATGAAAGTGGAAACAAAGGGAGAATTAAAAGGGGAAATGTCAATAACTCGAGACTCGAGATTTGGGGATCTGTGAACTCGCAACAGTTAATAACCGATTCAGCACTAGAGCTGATAGCAATCCTGGCAATGGCCGGAGGGAAAGTGATGCCTTTATCAGGTCCGAGGTTCACGAGGATGCAATAAAGGGTCAAGGCACGCACTGGTGAGCGCACGGATGCCAAATCCGTTAGCTCTCAGCTCGAGGAGTCCAAAGCTCGAGGGCACGAGGATGGGTGAGACCTGGAGCTCTTGCGTTCAAATCTCGAGACCTGTTTTATTTACTTTTGTAATGAGCAAAGCACTTCCTCTCGGAGCCTGGTTTCTTCTGTAAAATGATCTTCTACTCGATAATCTCCCAAGGTTCTTGCAGTCCTTTTAACAATTCTGTGAAACTGAAGGAAGCGACCCTCGGGGCCCAGATGGACAAATACAGTCCAGTGCCTCTTCTGATTCTTCCTACCCCGTAAGTGTGTCGGGGAAGCATTTGTACCGGACAGACAGCCACACATCTGGTGTCAACCATGTAGCCCTCGGTTCAAGACCATCCCTACAGAATTTAATTTTCCTTATTGGTGCTCTTATTAAAGGAGGGAGAAGGGAAGGATTTCAACACTTTCTATGCAATGGAAAGAGATACCCCTTCTAGTTTAAATATAAACATAAAGATTTAAACATACCCTAAGGCTATATAGACGATAAAAGCCCCATTCAGGTGTGGGCTAATGAGATTGCCTCCGAGTATTGTGTTTTTATGGAAGTTTAAGTCACTTGGAGGGATTTTGATGAGGTCTGCTATAATGTGGGTAGAAGGTCCCAGTATTTTGTTTTACTGACTTGGGTTCAACGTCCCAAACGTAAGAAAATTTCTTCAAAAGGAAACAATGCAGGTCATGCTCTTGCTAGTCTTGTTTTTTTGCCCTCTCCTGCTTTTCCCTGTGCCTATGTTCCATTAATGATGTGAAATGTATCCTGTGCACATCGGCTCATACTGATTTCTTTCAGCTCCAGATTAACTGAACCTAAAAATACAGAAATGATACATGCTGCTCCTGCTGCTGCTGCTGATAGTTCTCCTTGTCATCTTGTCTTCTCTTCCTCCCTCTTCATCTCCATTCCCTTGTCTCCCCTTTCCCCCCTCCCTTCTTCGTTTTTCTCTTTCCCTTTTCTTCTTCCCCTTCCCTTCCCCCTCCTCCTTTCTTCTCTTTTCCTTCTCCTAGTCCCTCTTTCCCTCCCTCTAGTCCTGCATTCCCTCCCCTCCCCTCCCTTGCTTTTCCTTCTAGTCGTTCTTTCCAACAAACCAAAATATCAATTCTGCCTGTAGGTCTTTTGGTCTCCGTAGGGATTACTTGTGATCCAGTTTGTAAATCCTGTGGTCAACATCTAGGTTATACTTGTGAGATGGCTCCAACAATATCTATTTAAGGCATAGTCTCCATTGTTTGTGCCTTACCTGATATCCTGTAGAACTTCAATACTGTCTCTAAATTGCATGTGATGGATAAAATGCCTAACATTTAGCACTACGATATACTTTCAACAGATTTGGACAATGGTTTGGCTTGTTTAAAGGCCCCTGAACAAGTAACAGACTCCATTATCATATACATATTATACTATCTATACATTGTGGACAGAAAAGTGGTCATGAATTATATAATTATTTGAAAATACAGATACTACTTATTGGGGAGAAGATCAATGTATATGATCTGATAAACAGGTAAATCTAGTATATGGATATTCAAATATAGAGGCAAATCATTAATTAAAATGTCATGACTTACAGGTCATGTTCTTTGTGGCACAGTTCTTTTTTGATGTCCTGACCCAGTTTCCCTACTTGTCTTATTTAGTTACTCTGCTCAGGTTATAAGCATTCCAACTTAATGTTTGATGGGATGAATGTACCCATCCAGGGACCTCCCCCATTATGTCACAGGTCTTGTAACCCTATAAAACCATCTTATATCCCACATTCAGGGACACATTCTTTGAGAAGAGAGTCTCAGTCAGCCCTGGGACCAACCATGATCCATTTGGTCCCAGGAAATCTCTCTATTAAATAAATTGTTAAATTGTTCTCTAATCTCTATCTTGCTCAGTTTTTCAAGCATTACAATGACATACTAGGCTGAAACCTAGTATGAAATTTGTGGAATTTGAAAAACATTTTCATAAACTTTTAATGAATGCAGATGTAAATGGACAAATAATTTCTCTTGGTGACACTAATAGCTCTCACATACTTCATACCTTAAGGTTTACACAGTACTTTATATGCTTTATCAGCTGAGTACAAACCATCATTTTATCACTAGGAAACCATTACTTGTTGCAGGATTAAATCAATGTTAAATTAGATTTGACCATTGTCTCCTTAATTCCACTTAGTACCTTGTTTCAAGTTCTGGCCCATAACATCTCCCATTTTCTTTTGTTTTTAGAACATAGGTGGTCATGAGCTCCCTGACTTCTCAAGGTGGTGTTCAAGGAGAACCAAAAAAGGAGGTGATCACACCTTCCCTGACTGCTTTTAGTTCTTCTCCGTTGTTTTGAGATTTTTTTCCCCTTTTTCTGTCTCTGTCTGATGGACAAGGAGGATATGGCTCATTGGCACCCATCTGATTCTTTCTCCATCTGTAGAAATACAAGCAAACTTTCTTCCCCAAGCAGTTAACCTATCTAGTCCCTTCTATTTACCACTTGCTAAATTTCTCCTCAACACCTGGCAATGACATTGGAGCTGATCGCACTGGACACTGCCCTTCTTTTGGGTTAAAAAAAAGCCTGTATTCTCTCCAATTATAATCCCTTTCTCCCATCTGATTTTTTTTCTGATTCATCACATCAGAATCCTGAACTTCTAAAGGTGTAACCTTGGCTGCCATCATGTCCCATCTGTTTTTTATTTGATGTCTTGGAGCTGGGCCCTGCCTCTCATTTCCCTGTGTCAATCTACATTCTGAGTCCCAGTGGAAACCTCATTTGCATTTTGGACATAGTATTTTAGGTTTTGTGTCACTCTATCTTCTCACTCTATCTCTATACCTACATTGAGCTCTCAGATGTCCAACTTTCCCACATTGAAAACATCAGAGAGTATGTCTGGAAGTCCCTTGTCAAGAGGGATCCCGTCTTCCCATGTTCATCATAGTCTGAGTACAATAAGCATTTTGTGCCTACTGTGGCACAGTGTCTTATGATATCCTCTAAAGGAGCATCTTTGTGTAGTTCCCATATAATCCTTCTGCAATCCTCATTAGCATTTTACTTAGCCAGCTGTCTTCTCATCATTCCTGTAGCTGCATTTTCTCCAATGGTTCTTGTGACAGCTGTTTGCAAACGTCCCACAAAATCAGCAAAAAAATCATTGGAACCTTGCTCTATTTTTATGAAGGCTTCCCCTCGATCTTTTCTTGGGAGGGTGCCCCAAGCTTTTATTACAGCAGTAGCAATTTGTTCATAAGCTGCTATGAGATAGTTAGTCTGTGTTGAATTGTCTGCATAATGACCTTCACCTGCTAGTTGGTCAAAGGTGATCTGTACATTAACTTCAGTTTTCTGTTTGTGGTGGGTTTGTGTCCTGCATAATTCATTATATTCAGAAAGCCACAAGTTTTGTCCAGCTTCTAAAGATGTCCTTGTTATGGATTTCCAATCACTAGGGGTTAAGATTTCATAAGCCAGATTGTCTAGTAACATCTTAATATAAGATGATATAGCCCCATGAAGTGTGCAATCCTTTTTCAAATTTTTTTTTTTTTTCCCAGGTCAAAAGCAGTGTATCTTCTCCACTGTTGACCTAAGAGTCAAGCACTTCAATCACAGGTATCCATTTATTAAATCAGATAGATATATCCTGTCCTTTGTTTGCCTTAACCAGTCCCTTTTGTAATCTTGTCATAGGCTGCTTCATAGGTGATGCTGAATGTGTTACTGTCCCTTTCCCTTCTTCTTCTCCCTCTACCCATAAAATGTTGAGGGAAGTAGGTCAGGGGTTGGGAAATACCCTAATTTCTCTTGTTGTGAACTACCACACTAAGAATTGAACTTAACTCCATTCTTATCTAATTCTTCATGCTTTTCACCTAGTTTTTCTTGATCCTCCCTCCCTTGCTCTTTACTCTTTTTTCTTACCCTAATACTTATTTCTTAAAGCCAATTGTATTAAATGCTATGTATCAAGTGTTTCTTTGGATATTGAGTCAATTCCATTATCATTGTAGTATTCAGATAATTGCTCTCCTGCTAATTTCAACTCATTTGGATTCAATTTTTTTTTCCATCGAGAACCAAGGATATGTGTACTGTACTGTTTCTAAAAATTCATTGATCTGCTCCCAAGTTACTCTCAAACATTGGCTTTTCATAAATCTGACAATGCTCACTACACATTTTACCTTTATTGCAAAAGAAGGCTGTTTTCTAAGCATCTGTCCCATTTCAGCTGAAGTACTAGTTTAGCCCTTAATAAAGTTTCCTTCTTGTACTCACTCTAATTTTGGGTTCAAAGATGAAGGTCCTTGGTCCCACGTTTAGGTGCCAAAATGTAATATGGTCTCTAAAATGTAATGTTTTCTGTTGAGGTTTCCTTGGGGTCTCTGGGAGCAGCCTTGGTTTCAGTTCAGTAATCACCACATGAGTAGCAGGGCTTAAAATCCAAATCCTTTATTGTCTCTTTCAAAATTTTGTCTCCTTCACTTGGGGCTCAGCTAGATTTCTGGAGGCCTAGCTCTCTCTTTGGTTCCTAGAACTTGAGCTCCCGCTTGCCTTCTCTGGCTTCTGAATCTCCCCAAATCCAAAGATTTGTGCTTCAGCCATGATAAAGGTGGACAATGGAATGAATCTGTCTCAGCCTCCTACCTCTTCTAGTGTGCTTGTCTCTTCTGGCCCTGAGAGCTTCTGCATATACATTCCACACTGAGTAAAAACCAATCATGATATCACTAGGAGAACATTATTTGTTGTAGGATTAAATCAATGCTAAACTAGATTGAACCATTGTCTTCTCCATTCTACCTTGTAATTCCACTTAGTACCTTGTTTCAAGCTCTGGCCCATAACAGGGGACTGAGTCAAAACCACAAGATGAATGAGCCCAGGTGATCTTGTAAATTTCAAAAGATAATGAGGCTATAAAAGGCCACTGAAATTGTGACTATAGGGTTTACTGAAGTGGTCAGTTGTAGTGGTAGCAGCAGGTTGCAGCAAAAGAAAGAGTTGGCATATGAGAAAGAGAAGCCACTGGAAAAGATCTGCCTTGGAAACCTCCCCCCCCCACACACAAACACAGTTTGATTGAACCTTCTTCATGAAAATGTGAAATTGTTAATTTAAACAATTGTCAAACAGAATTATGTGTGCAGACTTACTTTAAGCTTCCTACAGCTTGGCTTCCAGTTGAATTTTCAAGTCCTATTTAAATTGTTCATTTAATGTACACTCTAATTCACCTCTGCTCATCATTGTTTTCTATGGGAAAGGAAAAAAAAAGTCCTATTATCTGAATTATGGGATGATATTTTACATTTCTTTCCATTGGAGAAAACCTAGCTACTCAAAAGCAACACTCAGGTAGACTCTAGCCATTTTCCCTTTGAAGTAGGGTGGAAGTAAGGAAAAGGGAGAGGAGGAGCCAATGGATGCTCTAACAGATTCCAATTTAATTGCTTTTTTTCTGCTATTTGAATGTCAGACTTCTCTCAAAATTGAATATTGGGGAAAGGGGAAAGGCAGGTGAAGGGCAAAAATTAGTGGAGGTTGCGGTTCTTTGTGGCTTTTCCCAAGGAACATGTAGCTAGTCATTGCATTTGATATGGGGATGTTAGCATAATTTTGGAGCCCTTTCCATTTGTAGAGCTCAGTGGATTGAATGCAATACAGGGAGTGACAAAGACCTTAACTCAAGTCCAGCCTCACATGCTTTCTATTTAGGTGATCCTGGACAAGACACTTACCTTCTGTTTGCCTCAGTTTCCTCATCTGTAAAATGGGGAGAATAATAGAACCCAATTCTCAGCACTGTAATAAGGATCAAGTGAGATAACATTCACAAAATGCTTAGCACAGGACTTGCATGTAGTAAGCACTATATAAATGTTACTCATGATGACAATGATGATGTTAATTATTGGAGAGATTCTCCACAGAGAACTCTTGTAAAGTGAGTGGGTGCCTTCCCATATAGAATCTAGCATAAGCACATTTAGCTAGATTTCTCCAAGGCCCACAAGCTTTCCTTTGATTTTCTTTCCCCTAGCCCTGACTTTGCAAATATTCTATGGTGCTAGAGGTAATGGTTGTTTTCCTCCATTTTCAAAGAGGACCAAAATGACATTACTATGTTAGTGTCAAATTAATGCATCTGACTGGCGGATCAGATCAATGTGACCTTGGAATCTTGTCCCACAGGTCAGACACTGTTAGGATTCTTACAAGGTGCTAAGACATGGAATGGATAAAGATAACAATTATCTAATTTAGCATGGTTCAGTATGACTGATCTGATCCTACAAGGAGATGTTATGGGCCAGAACTTGAAACAAGGTACTGAGTAGAATTGAGGAGACGATGATTAAATGTAATTTAGCATTGATTTAATCATACAATAAATAATGGTTTCCTAGTGATGAAATGATTGGTGTGTGCTCAATGTGCAGCATATAAGAAAGAAGCTCTCAGGGCCAAGGAGGACTTTGGGAGATTCAGAGTCAGGATTTGGTCAAGGAGATTCACAAGTCGGGCAGAACGAAGGAAGACAGAGAAGTGGTGGTAGGCTGTCCTCGGGAGAACACTGAAACCAAGATCTGGAAGGCCTTCAGACAACTAGCCAAGCCCCAAATGAAGGAGATAAGATTTGGAAAGAGACAGTAAAGGCTTTGGACTCCTGGCTGCATTTGGGATTATTGAAATGAACTAAAACTAAGGCTGCCTCCAAAAGCTCCCCAAGAAACATACTCCAAGAATGATTACAATTTAGAGAAAAAAAAAAAAAAAAAACATTACAAGACACAAATAGTTCTTATGAATATTTGAGGTGATTTCTCTAACCTTGTGCATCTCCCACTTCTTTTGCACTAATTCAGTCCTATTTTGCTCATACAGCACATTTGTCTAAGGAGAGCATGCCATGAAGAGCAGTTCTAAGTCTCTCAAGTCATGTAATCAGTTCTCAAGTTGAAACCTTGAGAGTGTCTCTGTACTGCTTTTTCTGAGCACCTTGTGAGTTCTTGTCTGTGTGATTTCTCCATAAAGGGCTTTTTGGCAAGTGTCCATAAGGCACTTAGAACAGTGTGATCAGCCCACAGATTTGCACTCTGTGCAGTTTGGACACTTGACAGATTAGTTTAAGAAAGGACTTGGGAACTTTACAGAAAAATTGGGGAGAATCAGAGTGCTGCAACTGCCTCTGCCCATGCTGGACAAACAAAGTGCCCCCAACTCCTAATCTTCTCTTTCTCCCACTTGATCCCCCAACATCCCCACCAGTTCCTAGAGGTCCTCTTTTAACCCACCCCAGACGTAGACATTTTGAACCTGGCATACTGTGAGTGTTACTCCCTGGCTCTCAAAAAACAAACAAACAAACAAACAAAAAAAAAAAAAACTAGCCTTGAAACCTCACCCAGGTAAGAATCCAAATGAAGGAGAAAAGTTCAAACAGATTTCTCAAGTTTATGACATGATTTCTGATGCAAAGAAAAGAGACTTTATGACAAAAGTACAAAACAAGCTATCAAAGAGGATGGTTCTGGTGTTGGCTTTGGTTCTCTAGTGGATATCTTTGACATGATTTTGGAGGAGGTGGAAGAATACAAAGGGAACAGAAAGGTAAAAATGTTGTTAATCAGTTGTTTGTGAAACTGAAAGATTTATATAATGGTGCAACAAGAAAATTGGCTTTGCAAAAGAATGTAATTTTTTTTCTTTTTTTCTTTCTTTCTTTCTTTCTTTCTTTGTTTGTTTATTTATTTATTTCAAGGAAAGGAACTATTTTCCTTTTTATTATTTCAAATTACATTTAGATTACAAGTTAGAGACATAGCAAATAAATAGGTGACTTCACTTTACATCCTGCTCCTAATATATATAGCTAGGTGACCCTGGTTTCCCTAGTCAAGTCACTTAACCTTTTTTTTTATTATTAATTTTATAATTATAACATTTTTGACAGCAAATATGCATATGTATTTCTTTTTTTACAACATTATCCCTTGTAGTCCCTTTTGTTCTGAGTTTTTTTTTTTTGCTTTCCTTCCCTCCATCCCCTCCCCTAGATGGCAGGTATTCACATACATATTGAATATCTTATTGTATATCTTAGGTAGAATATATATGTGCAGTACCGAATTTTGCTGTTGTTGTTGTTGCAAATGAAGAATTGTATTCAGAAGGTAAAAATAATCTGGGAAGAAAAACAAACAACAACAACAACAACAAAAATGCTCACAGTTTACACTCATATCCCAGTGTTCCTTTTCTAGTTGTAGCTGATTCTGTCCATCATTGATCAATTGGAATTGGATTAGCTCTTCTCTATGTTGAAGATATCCACTTCCATCAGAATACATCCTCATACAATATCACTGTTGAAGTATATAATGATCTCCTATTTCTGCTCGTTTCACTCAACATCTCTCCAAGCCTCTCTGTATTCCTCCTGTTGGTCATTTCTTACAGAACAATAATATTCCATAACATTCATGTACCATAATTTATCCAACCATTCTCCAATTGATGGATCATCCATTCATTTTCCAGTTTCTAGCCAATACAAAAAGGGCTGGCACAAACATTTTGGCACATACAGGTCCCTTTCCCTTCGTTAGTATTTCCTTGGGATATAAGCCCAGTAGTAGCACTGCTGGGTCAAAGGGTATGCACATTTTGATAACTTTTGGGGCATAATTGCAGATTGCTTTCTAGAATGGTTGGATTCTTTCACAACTCCACCAACAATGCATCAGTGTCCCAGTTTTTCCGCATCCCCTCCAACATTCATCATTATTTATTCCTGTCATCTTAACAAATCTGACAGGTGTGTAGTGATAACTCAGAGTTGCCTTAATTTGCATTTCTCTGATCAATAGTGATTTGGAACACTTTCATATAAATGGAAATAGTTTAAATTTCATCATCTGAAAATTGTCTGTTCATATCTTTTGAGCATTTATCAATTGGAGAATGGCTTGATTTCGTATAAATTAAAGTCAATTCTCTGTATATTTTGGAGATGAGGCCTTTATCAGAATCTTAACTATTACTTCCCTTCTAATCTTGTTTGCATTAGTTTTGTTTGTGCAAAAACTTTTTATTTTGATGTAATCAAAATTTTCTGTTTTGTGATCAATATGGTCTCTAGTTCTCCTTTGGACACCAATTCCTCCCTCCTCCACAAGTCTGAGAGGTAAACTATCCTATATTCCTCTAATTTATTTAGATCTCGTTCTTTATGCCTAAATCTTGGAAGCATTTTGATTTTATCTTAGTATGTGGTGTTAAATGTGGGTCCATAACTAGTTTCTGCCATACTAATTTCCAGTTTTCTCAGTAGTTTTTGTCAAATAATGAATTCTTATCCCAAAAGTTGCAATCTTTCGGTTTGTCAAACACTAGATGCCTATTTTTATTCACTATCTTGCCCTGTGAATCTAACCTATTCTACTGATCAATTAGTCGATTTCTTAGCCAATACCAAATGGTTTTGGTGACTGTTGCTTTATAATACAGTTCTAGATCAGGTACAGCTAGACCACCTTCACTTAATTTTTTTTTTTCATTACTTCCCTTGAAATTCTCGACCTTTTCTTGTTCATATAAATTCTGTTGTTAGTTTTTCTAGGTTATTGAAATAGTTTTATGGAAGTCTGATTGGTATAGCACTAAATAAATAGATTAGTTTAGGGAGTATTGTCATTTTAATTATATTCGCTCGGCCTATCCAAGAGCACCGAATGTCTTTCCAATTATTTAAATCTGACTTTATTTTTGTGTCAAGTGTTTTGTAATTTTGCTCATATAATTCCTGACTCTCCTTTGGTAGATATATTCCCAAATATTTTATACTATCAACAGTTATTTTGAAGGGAATTTCTCTTTGTATCTCATGTTGTTGGATTGTCTTGGTAATGTATAAAAATGCTGAGGATTTATGTGGATTTATTTTGTATTCTGCCACTTTGCTAAAGTTCTGACTTATTTCTAATAGCTTTTTAGCAGAGTCTCTGGGGTTCTCTTAAGTATACCATCGTGTCATTTGCAAAGAGTGATAGTTTTTTTTCCTCATTTCCTACTCTAATTCCTTGAATCTCTTTCTTGGCTCTTATTGTTAAGGCTAGCTTTTCTAGTACTATATCAAATAGTAATGGTGATGGTGGGCAACCTTGTTTCACTCCTGATCTTATGGGGAAAGATTCCAGTTTATCGCCATTACATATGATGTTTATTGACAGTTTTTAATATATGCTCAAGTGTTTTTAGTAGGAATGGATGTTAGATATCATCAAATTATTTTTCTGCATCTATTGAGATGATCATATGTTTTTTTTTATTAATTTGATTATTAATATGGTCAATTATACTAATAGTTTTCCTAATATTAAACCAGCCCTGCATTCCTGGTATAAATCCGACTTGATCATAGTGTATTATCCAGGGGATGATTTTCTGAAGTCGTTTTGCTAATATCTTATTTAAGATTTTAGCATCAATATTCATTAAGGAGATTGGTCTATAGTTTTCTTTCTCAGTTTTCAATCTACCTGGTTTAGGTATCAGTACCATGGCTGTGTCATAAAAAAAAAAAAAAAAAAAAAAAAAAAAAATTTGTAGAACTCCTTCAATCCCTATTTTTTCAAATAGTTTATATAGCATTGGAGTTAGTGGTTCTTTAAATGTTTGGTAGAATTCACATGTAAATCCATCAGGTCCTGGGGATATTTTCTCAGGGAGTTGGTTAATAGCTTGTTCTATTTCTTTTTCTGAGATGGGACTATTTAGACTACTTCCTTCTTCCTCTGTTAATCTGGGCAAACTATATTCCATTTCATTAAAGTTATCGAATTTATTGTCATAAAGTTGAGCAAAGTACCTCCTTGCTATTGTTCTAATTTCCTCTTCAATAGTGGTGAGTTCTCCCTTTTCATTTTCAAGACTAACAGTTTGCTTTTTCTCTTTCCTTTTTTTAATCAGGTTTACTAAGGGTTTGTCTATTTTGTTGCTTTTTTCATAGGAGCCACTCAGTTTTATTAATTAATTCAATAGGTTTTTAATTTCAATTTTATTAATATCACCTTTTAGTTTTAGAATTTCAAATTTCGTGTTTGTCTGGGGGTTTTAATTTGTTTCTTTTCTAGCAATTTTGGTTGTAAGCCCAATTCGTTGACCCTCTTTCTCTATTTTATGCTAGTAGGCCTCTAGAGATATAAAACTTCCCCTTATTACTGCTTTGGCTGTATCCCACACATTTTGGTATAATATCTCATTATTGTCATTTTCTTGGGTGAAGTTATTAATGATGTCTATGATTTGCTGTTTTACGCAATCATTCTTTAGTTTATGATTATTAAGTTTCCAATTATTTTTTGGTCTATTTTACCCTGGCTTTTTATTAAATGTAATTTTAATTGCACTGTGGTCTGAAAAGGATGCATTCATTATTTCTGCCTTACTGCACTTGATTTTGAGGTTTTTATGTTCTAGTATATGATCAATTTTTGTATAGGTTCCATGAACTGCTGAGAAGGAAGTATACTCCTTTCTGTCTCCATTTAGCTTTCACCAAAGATCTATCATATCACACTTTTCTAGTATTCTATTTACCTTTTTGACTTCTTTCTTATTTATTTTGTGGTTTGATTTATCTAATTCTGAGAGTGCAAGGTTGAGATCTCCCACTATTATAGTTTTGCTGTATATTTCTTTTTGCAGCTCTCTTAATTTCTCTTTTAAGAATTTAGAGGCTCTACCACTTGGTGCATATATGTTTAATATTGATACTGCTTCATTATTTATGCTACCCTTTAGCAGGATATAATGCCATTCCTTATCTCTTTTAATTAGATCAATTTTTTTGTTTTATTTGAGATGAGGCTGGCTACTCCTGCTTTTTTGGCTTCACCTGAAGCATAGTAGATTGTGCTTCACCCTTTTACTTTTAGTTTGAATGTATCACCCTGTTTCAGGTGTTTTTCCTATAAACAACATATAGTAGGATTCTGACTTTTAATCCAGTCTGCTAACTGCTTCCTCTTTATGAGAGAGTTTACCCCATTCACCTTTATGGTTAGAATGACTAATTCCATATTGCTTGCCATCCTGTTAACCCCTCCTTATGCTTTTCTCCTTTCCTTCCATCTTACCCCTCTACCCAGTATTAAATTGGTGAACACCACTTGCTTTTCACAGCCCTCCCCTTTTTAGTATCTCTCCCCCACTTTAAAGTTCCTTTTCCTATTTTACCCCTTTTTTCTTACAATATCTGTATTGCCTTCCCCTTAGCTTACTGCTTCCCTCTCACTTTTCCATGCAGTGGAAGAAGTTTCACCATAAATTGAATAGGTCTATTGACACACACTATCATCTCCCTCCTTTCTTTCTCTCAGATAGAATAGGTTACCTTTGCCTCTTCATGAGTTATAGTACCACCACTCTACCCTTTTTTATGATATTATTCCCTTTCCACCTCTAGTTTCTAGGACAAATTATACATGTGTTCTTTACATATCTTTATGGCAGAAATATAGTTCTCAAGATTTCTTTTTATGTTTTTAGAAATCTCTTGAGTTCTGTAACATTTGGTGTAGGTCTGGTTTTTTCATCAAGAATAGATGGAATTCATTTATTTCGTTAAATATCCATCTTCTTCCCTGGAAAACGATGCTCATTTTTGCTGGGTAAATTATTCTTGGCTTCATAGCACTTTCTGAATATCATGTTCAAGGCCCTTTGTCTTTTAATGTGGACGCTGCTAGATCCTGCGTTATCCTTATTGTGGCTCCTCCATATCTGAATTGCTTGTTTCTAGCAGCTTCCAATAGTTTTTTTTTCCTTCATTTGATGGTTCTTAAACTTGGCCAATATATTTCTTGGTGTTTTGATTTCAGAGTCTCTTCTGTAGGTGAAGGATGAATTTTTTCATTGTCTATTTTACCCTCTGTTTCCAAAATGTCTGGGCAGTTCTCTTTGATAATTTCCTGAAAATAGTGTACAGGCTCTTTTTTTCCTCACATATTTCAGGGAGTCTGATTATTCTCAAATTGTCTGTCCTGGATCTGTTTTCCAGGACTGTTGTCTTTCCAATAAGGTACTTGACATTCTTTTCAATTGTTTCATTTTTCTTGTTTTGCTTGAATACTTCTCGGTTTCTTTCTGAGTCATTCATTTCTACTAGCTCAAGTCTAATTTTCAATGATGTATTTTCTTCACTCACTTTTTTATATCTTTTTGTAATTGTCCAAATGAGTTTTTAAGTGAGTTTTTTTCTTCTATGGATTTTTTTTTCCATTTCATCCATTTTAGTTTTAGAGAGAGCTGTAATCTTTACCCAGCTCACTAATCCCGTTTTCCTTGGAGTTGTTCCACTCTGGATAACTTCTCCAGACATTCTTTCCAAGCTTCCCTTTCCTTTTCCCATTTCTCTTCTAGGTCTCTTGTGAGAGCCTTTTTGATTTCCTCTATGAGATTCTTTTGTATTGAGGAGCAGCTCATATCCCCCTTAGGGGATTCCTCTGGAGACAATCGGCTTTTAGTGTCCTCAGAAAGAAAAAAAAGAAAAAAAAGAAAGAAAGAAAGAAAGAAAGAAAGAAAGAAAGAAAGAAAGAAAGAAAGAAAGAGAGAGAGAAAGGACCTCACTGTCTAATATTTTATCCTACTTGATGGAAGCTTCAGAATCTTCCTAAGACAATTCAAATGGAAGTGATTCCATTTCCTGGCATGGTGTTGGTATACTGTCCAAGTTTCACAGACATACAATAATGAAGCATGCACAACAGCTCTATAGCCCTTCAGTTTGGTAATTAGTCTAATAAGTCTCATCTCCCAAGCTTGTCCTCAGAGCCTCCCCAACACTGAGCTACCTCTGGCAAAGGGTGTATTAACCTCAGAATTAATGGCAAGATACGAGAATTTATCCACAGCATTCAAAGCTTCTCCATGTGCTGGAATGGTGTTTCCATATATGAGTGGTGTGCTGCTGACTGATGGACAAACTATGTTTTCTTCTTGGTGAAAGGCCAAAAATTATCAGAAGCAGCAGAGAATCGAGCCATAGTTAGTTGCATGTCAGCTTCACAAGCTACATTGAGTGCACAATCATATGCAAACAAAATAAAAACAAATATTTATGCTGGGGCAAGCAGGTGGCCCAGTAGATAGAGCATCAGCCCTGAAACCAGGAGGACCTGAGTTCAAATTTGATCTCAGAAACTTAATGCTTCTTAGCTGTGTCGTCCTAGACAAGTCACTTTACCCCAATTGCCTCAGAAAAAAAGAAAACAAAAAAACAAAAAACAAAAAGAACCCAAGACTTATGCCAATATAATTGTAATTGCAGCAACAGCTACAAGTGAGCACAAAGGAAATCATTTTCATAGGAAGAGGAGGAGAGATGGAAACTGTGGAAGAGCACTGACACTTTCCCAAATGAAAATCAGAGACTCTCAAGGTTAAAAGCAAAATGGATTTATTATGATCTCACAAGAAAGGGCAACTCCCAATAGAGAAGGTATCGTCAGTAAAGTAGTGCAAAGCACAAGCTGAAAATACAATATTGTATAGAGCCTAATGTAGAAGCTTCCACAACTTTTTTTCCCTTTTCTCCCATTGGCTGCTGGAGTCCAGGCTTACATCCTAATGAGATAATCTATTCAGAGCCTAAAAATCTATCCCAGAAACAAAGAATACTAGCTGATGACACATTCTTAATGATAATGAAAAGGAGGAGGAAAGACAGGAAGGAAATATAATCACTAATCAAACCCCTGCAACTTTTGCCTCAATCTGTTACTGAAAAGTCTCAAGTCACAATTAGGGCATAAGTCAATGCCCAATTCTTGTGAGAGGTCTTCACTCAGTTCATCCCCTTCAGAAACTGAAAAAGAAAAATAGGCAGAGAAAAAAAGACAGACATTAAAAAATCACAAAGAAAATTCTGCTGAATGATGAATTTTGTCTTGGACTGGTGAAGACCAGCACAGCAAAAACTGAATATTACTTTCCTAAAATATCTAATAGCGATTCCTTACTGGATTCCAGCCTAATCCTTCTATAATTCTTTATGGTTTAACACTTTCTTTCTGCTTGGTGACAAAGCTCCTTGGTCCATCTTTGAGTTGTTTTTATAAGATATTTTTCTTCTTTGCCTAGGAAACCAAAGGCTACAGTAAAATATAGACTAGTCCCTGGAATTGGAGAGAGAGGGCTATTATATAGATTAACCAAGATCCTCTTTTGAAAGATAATCTTCCAAACACAGGGTGGATACTTGTACAAATAACTATAGCAAGTGAAAGCTTGTCATTGGCTCAAGTTCTTATGCCTCAGTAGTTGCTAGGATAATATCTATCTTGAGTGGATGGAAAGAATGACTGACTGGGCATCAGCTGATCCAGGAGAAGTTAAAAAAGTTCATTTTCTCCTAGGCAAAATTGTACCAAACTTGGGGAAATCAGCTTTTAAATTCAACATCACTCTCAGAGAAGATCTTGCTGAGAATATTCTTCTAATAATTAGCATTTACATAGGTTCAAAAGTACTTTTTATATGTAAACCCCATTTAATCCTCACAACATTCTGGTGGTGAGGGAGCTACTCTTATTATTCCCATTTTACAGATCAAATAACTGATACTAAAAAGGATTGATGATTTGTCTTGGGTCACACATTTGGAGAATATTTGAGGTTGGATTTAAACTCAGATCTTTTTTATTGTCCAATCCTATATACCTTGTGCCACTTCTACAATGATCAACAACAACTACTAAGTATTCCTTAAAATGATGATTATTGCTGCTTATATCATATTAGTTAAAATCATAATAATGAGTGTACAGTCCTTTTGTTAACAAACTTAATTGCAGGTGCATTATTAGGAAAGAGTATTATGCTTCCCACATTATACAAAGTCCAATTTACATAACTGAATGATGAATGCCTAGGCAGAAGACCTATAAACACAACCAGGTTTAGAATATTTTCATAAATTCTGCTTTGTAGATTTTCAATTTTGGTTTTAAGTATGTCCATAAAAATCTGTCACTGACTTCATTGGCTTTTAATGGGACAAGAAACAAATTAATTTCATTTGTTAAAACCTAAAATTTAATGATTTCTGCAAGCAATAGCTGATGTGAGCTGAGTTCTTTAGTTTGCATTTTTAGTTATCACTCTGAACCCTCATCTACAAACCTTGTCCCAACTCTTGTGACTGTATGGTAGCATCTAGGATAGTAACCTGAAACACAGTAGGTACCTGAGAAATGCTTGTCAATTGACTCAATTGTTATAATTTTCGACCAACACCTTCATTCTGTTTCAAGTAAGCTATGCCTCACTAGCTGTTGTGCTAAATATTATCCTGAATAGATAGAATTACCAATTGGGCTTCTGTGGAGCCGGGAGAAATGGGGAAAGTTCATTTTCTCCTAGGCAAAATATTACCAAATTTGGGGATATTTCTCATGGACTTGAATTCTTGCTCCTGTTTCCTTCTCTCCAGACAGTGCGAGGTTTGTCTTCTGGGGATATTTAACATAATAAGGCTCTTGCCTTTTTAAAGCTATTATCCATGCTTTTTCTATTAGGAACAAAAAGTACACTGAATGAATGGGCTTCAAGACAAGTTATATTCTGCTGAGTTTTGCCTTTTACAAGTTAATTTTCAGGGAGAAGAAAGTCTTAGAAATAAAATCTGTTATAAAAATTTTAAACAGCAGGGGCTGAACCAAGATGGCAGAAAAGATACATATCTTTTTTTCTGACTTCTCCCGTGTCACTCAAATTAACAACAAATTCACCCTCTGAACTAATTTTGGAGTGACAGAACTCACAAATATTTGGAGTGTAACAAATTTCCAGCAGAAGATAATTTGGAATATCTCCAGAAAAGATCTGTTTCAATCAAGCAAAGAGGGAGCGAGGCCAAGTGCGAGCTGGTGCAATGAGGACAGGCCAAGTAAAAAGGCAGTGCAAGACCCAGGGTGGTTGGCACCTCCACAGCACCACACAATCAACTAGAGGAATCTATAGCAGTGCTGGCAACTCTGACCTGATGGTAAGCCAATAGATCAGCAGATTAGCTGTAAGCCATCTAATGCAAACACAAAAGACAAATAGTGAAGTCCCTATACCTTAGAATAGTCAACGGGATATGGCCAGGCCCCACTCAGCACCGGAAGTTAGTCACTACTGATCCAGTGAGGCCATTGTTGCCTATAGATGAAGCTTGGATAATCTCCCCTTTACCCTAAAGGCAGATCTCAAACTTTTTTTTAAAACATGAGCAAAAAGGTAAAAAAGAATTCTGACCATAGATACTTTTTTATGGAGAAAGAGAAGAGTCAAAGCCTGAAGAAACTAAAAGCACATCATCTTGAGATGAAGCCCCAAAAAGTGATATGAATTGGTTCACATTTTACAGGGTTCTCTTGGAAGAATTCAAAATGTTAAAAGAGAGAAGAAAAATGGGGAAATGAAATGAGAACATTGCAAGAGGGTTTGGAAAACAAACAAAAAAACAAACAACAACAACAACAACAACAACAAAACCATAACATTTTCTAAAGAAAAAACCCTTATAAAACAGATTTGAAAACATGGATAAAGGACTCCTTGAATAACAAAATGTGTAAAATGGAAAAAGAATACAACTCCTTAAAAAACAGAATTAGTGAAATGAAAATGAAATCATAGAAGAAAGCAACTCATTTAAAATTTCAATTGTCCAAATACAAAAGAAAATTTAAAAAGTAACTGAAGAAAATAATTCACTAAACATTTCCATTTGGAAATCACTCAATGAGACATCAAAAATCAGTCAAGCAAAAACAAAAATAAGTGAAAAAACATATGAGAATATCATTGGAAAAAAAAAACTGACTTGGAAAACAGATCTAGAAGAGACAATCTAAGAAAATGAAAACCATGATTAAAAAAGAGCCTCGACATTATCTTTCAGGAAATCATCAAGGAAAACTGCTGTGATGTCCTTGAACTAGAGAATAAAATAGCCACTGAAACAATTCATCCACCACCTCCTGAAAGAGTACCCAAATTGAAAACTCCAAGGGATAAAAGAGCTAAATTTCAGAACTATCAGACCAAGGAAAAAATATTGCGAGCAGCCTCAAATACCAAGAAGCCACAAGTAGGATTACCCCTGACCTTGCAGCTTTTAGCTTAAAAGCTCAAAGGACCCAGAATCTGATACTCTCAAAGACAAAGGAAATTGGAATGCAACCAAGAATCAATTATCAGGCAAAATTGATCATCATCTCTCCGGGGTGAGCTTTCAGTGAAACAGGTAAAGTTCAGTTATTTATGAGGAAAAGACCAGAGTTTACCCCAAAATTTGAACTGCAAATACAGAACTCAAAAGAAGCATAAAAAGGTAAAAATAAATGCACTCTTGAGAACTATATCTCCATTATGGGTATACTTAAGAGAATGCATGTATAATTTGGTTTTACTGTGATAATATAAAAAAGAAACTACAGATAGGAAGGGGGTTATACCGGAAAAAAGGAAAATGGAAGTTAAATGAGGGGAACATCTCATGAAGAGGCAAAGATGACCTATTATAATTGAGGGAGAAGAGGCAAAGATGACCTATTATAATTGAGGGAAAGAAAGGAAGGGGATGAACATTGTATGAATATTATTCTCATTGGATGTGGCTCAAAGAGAGAATATCAGACTATTTGGTTTCACAGAGAAACTTCCCTCACCTTGTAGAGAAGTGAGAAGTGAGAAGGGAAACATGACATGAAAAGGGAAAACATAAGTAGTGGGGGGAAAGTATAAGAAAGGGAAAGGGACTATAAAAGGGGAGGGCCATTTAAGGGAAGTGGTGGTCAGAAGCAAAATTCTAGGGAAGAGGGAATGAGGGAAAGGAAAGAGAAAAATACAATTTGGGGTAATAAGATGGCAGGAAATATAGAATTAGGCATTTTAACTGTGAATGGGAATGGGATGAACTCTTCCATAAAATGGAATCGAATAGCAAACTGTTTTAAAATCCAGAATCCTACAATATGTTGTTTACAAGATTTAAAGTACATTTAAAGCAGTGTGACACATTTCGGGTAAAGGCAAAAGGCTAGAGAAAGAATCTATTATGCTTAAAAAAGATAGCTATCCTGACCTCAGATCAAGGAAAAACAAAAAGTGATCTAATTAAAAGAGATAAGAAAATTATATCTTGTTAAAAAAAGATACCATTGATACCATTGATAATGAAGTAATATCAATACTAAACATGTATAAACCAACAGTTGTAGCATCTAAATTCCTAAAGGAGAAGTTAAGAGAGCTGCAAAAAGAAATCGATAGCAAAAGTATAATATTGAGGGATCTCAAACCACATAAATCAAACCACAAAAGAAATAAGAAAGAAGTTAAGGAGATAAATAGAATTTTAGAAAAGTGAAGTATGACAGACTTTTGAAGAAAATTGAATGGATATTTTTTTTTCTTGGCAGTTTATGGAAACTATATAAAACTTGACCATGTATTAGGGCATAAAAACCACAAAATCAAATGAATAAAGGCAGAAACAGTAAATGGATTTTTTTTTTTTTGAATCATGATGTAATAAAAATCACATGCAATAAAATGCCAGAGGAAAATAGAACAAAAAATAATTGGAAACTAAATAGTCTAATCATAAAGAATGAATGGGTGAAACAACAAATTACAGATATAATCAATAATTACATCCAATTGAATGACAATTATGTGGCAACATATCAAAATTTGTGTGATGCAACCAAAATGATAATTAAGGGAAATTTTACAGCTCTAGATGTTTACTTGGATAAAATAGAGAAGATCAATGAATTGATTGCTAAATCTAAAAAAGAAAAAGTGAAAATCCCCTAATTAAATCCCAAATTTTAAGTTCTAGAAATAAAATGGGAGATTAATAAAATTGAAAGTAAACAAGCTATTGAATCAATAAGTAAAACTAAGAATTGGTTTTATGAAATAAACCAACAAAATAGATAACCTTTAGTTAATGTGATTAGAAAAAGTAAAGAGAAAACTCAAATTATTAGTCTCAAAAATGAAAAGGGAGAAATTTCCACCAACAAAGAGGAAATTAGAGCAATAATTATGAGTTATTTTACCCAACGATATGTCAATAAATCGGATAATCTAAATGAAATGGAGGAGTACCTACAAAAATATGGACAATCTATATTGCCCAAGTTAACAGAAGAGGAAATAAATTATTTAAATAGTCCCATCTTAGAAAAAGAAATAGGGGGCATCTAGGTGGCCCAGTGGATAGAGCACCAGCCCTGAATTCAGGAAGACCTGAGTTCAAATTTGGTCTCAGACACTTAACACTTCCTAGCTGTGTGACCCTGGGAAAGTCACTTAACCCCAGCCTCAGGAAAAAAAGAAAGACAGAAAGAAAGAAAGAAAGAAAGAAAGAAAGAAAGAAAGAAAGAAAGAAAGAAAGAAAGAAAGAAAGAAAGAAAGAAAGAAAGAAAGAAAGAAAGAAAGAAAGAAAGAAAGAAAGAAAGAAAGAAAGGAAAGAAAGAAAGAAAGAAAGAAAGAAAGAAAGAAAGAAAGAAAGGAAAGAAAGAAAGAAAGAAAGGAAAGAAAGAAAGAAAGAAAGAAAGAAAGGAAAGAAAGAAAGAAAGAAAGAAAGGAAAGAAAGAAAGAAAGAAAGAAAGGAAAGAAAGAAAGAAAGAAAGAAAGAAAGAAAGAAAGAAAGAAAGAAAGGAAAGAAAGAAAGAAAGAAAGGAAAGAAAGAAAGAAAGGAAAGAAAGAAAGAAAGAAAGAAAGAAAGAAAGAAAGAAAGAAAGAAAGAAAGAAAGAAAGAAAAAAAGAAAGAAAGAAGGAAAGAAAGAAAGAAAGAAAGAAAGAAAGAAAGAAAGAAAGAAAGAAAGAAAGAAAGAAAGAAAGAAAGAAAGAAAGAAAGAAAGAAAATGAAATAGAACAGGCTACTAATTAACTCCCCAAGAAAACATCTCTAGGGCCACATGGATTTACATATGAATTCTACCAAACATTTAAAGAACAGTTAATCCCAATACTATGCAAACTACTTGAAAAATAGGGAAAGAAGGACTCCTATCAAACTCCTTTTGTGACACAGATATGGTATTGATATCTAAACCAGGTAGTGTGAAAATGTTGTTATTGTGTAAAATGTTTTCTTGATCCTGTTTTCTTCACTCTACATAAATTGGTATCACTCTTCTCAAGTTTCTCTGAAATTATCTTTTATCACTTCTTAGAGCAGATTAATATTATGCTTTATTTTTATACCATTGTTTGTTCAGCTGTTTTCCAAATAATAAAAATGTCAATTTCTTTGACACCTTATCCCCCAAAAAGTTTTTCTGGGGTTTTTTATATTCATAGGTCCTCTAACACATTATTTGATCTCTTTCACCTATAGGCTTTAAAAAAGTATTTTGTTAGATTTGTTTTTTATTCTAGATTTTGGTCAGTTACAACTGAATTGACTAGCTTCAAGGAACTAAATCAATCATTGCACACTTCAATGAATTCCAGCTTATCACCCCCTTCATAAAAATATGGGACTTTGTCGATGATTTAGCTCTATGTCCATTCTCAGCAGAAAGTAGTTTTAGAAGATAGGATCATCACTCCTACTTCCAGGGGACTTTGGGCTCCATTGGTTTGTGGAGGAACTGGAATTGATTGATGAATGGTCCCCAAATTATCCAGTATCTGGATGAGTCTCCTGTTACAATGTATTTAAGATGACCCAAATTTTTACATCTCAGATATGGGATTCCATGATATGTTCAGGCTGCTCAGTAATATACTCTACAGCATGGTTAAAAAATACAAAGATGTTTCTAACTACATATGCTGTTTTAAGGAATGGCATTGGAATCTAAATCATGAATGTGCTAGGAAGATATATTATGTTGTAAAATGCTACAATTGTGTTTTATCCCAGTTAGCTATTAGAAATGTCTTCTAATTTATTACCTATGGTTGTTATTATTGAACACACATCCTGTGTGATGGTGCCTACTAAGGTTAATCACCACTGCTACAGGTCATGGAGATAACATCAAAGGAAAATTAGGAAACAAAAGCAGGAAAAGGAGAATTGTTGGATTACTCATTGCTGGAGTTCTGGCAACTATAGCAGTTATTACAACACTTACTATTTCAGCTTCAGCTCCTAACAATCTATTCAGATTGTCCAATTTGCAAATCAATTAGCAAAAAAAGTATCATTAGCTCTTAATAAAAAGAACAAATTAATATAGATACTGAATTAAAAGAAGGACCAAAGTTAATGGAACAATCATTAATATAGTTAGGGGATCATGTAAACAATTTGGAAACTCAATCCCAACTAACTTGTGATTATAAATTCACTCATATATATTTAATTCTTCAGATGGGATAATGATACCACCAAAGTGACATGGTTTCAAATAAGGAAGAAAATAAAGGGAGCTATATTTAATTCCAACCTCACTTGAGATATATCTGAATTAACTGTCTTGGCAGAAAACATAGCAAAAAGCAGTGTCCCTGGAATTGATGCCGATAGCATAGCAAACTATGGCTAAAAAGTTTTGTGTTATTCTTATATTCATTGGCTTAGCGCCTTGTGCTTTCCCATATGTCTTAAAAAGGGGGGAGATGTAGAAGTCCATGAACAGAAGGAGTCTATTCCAGGTGTTGCTTAAGACCTACTCTCTGTTAGGGCGAGCCCATGTAGGCTCATCATCTCTTCAATCTTTGAACAATCTTTGAAAGAAATTCTTGGGGTAAATTTAGGAGAATGTATACAACAGCAACAAGGCATTTCAACTACACTATTTATCCCTTAACAATGATTTAAGGAAATACTTGAGGTAGATACATTAGTCTGATCATTTCTACTACTTACTACACTGTTTTGAAAAGTACTTTGGTACTGATAAAGCATCACAACTATTTACAATTCTGTTGATGTTTATGAACATGACAACTAGGTTATTTACAATTCTGTGTTGATAATCATCTTGGTATTGATAGGTAAGATACATACTGAAATCTCAAAGTATTCATTGAGCATTAACTCTGGAATGTATAAGATGTCACCTGAAGATGTATTGTAACTCTAGCCAAAAGGGTATATTAAGCCTGGCACTCATGATTAATAAACGAAGACTGCAAAGCATATCTTCCACCTGACTTCAGAGATTCATTCACACTCTCAGTTATTCACTGAAGTTGGACGCCAACAATCTGTCTTTCAAAAACACTATTAACACAGCAAGAAGCAAGATTATCTTCCCAGGATTGGAGGCTCAGACTCCAGGAATGTGGAACACCCCAGGGTTGAGGATTGGGGTTCAGAGAAATGATTTATTTTCCCCATCCAACCTCTTACTACAAAGATGCTCATGTTTGGAATAAACACTAGAGGGTCTAGAGAGAGTATTTAGATAAAGATTTTTGGCTCTTCTTTGGAAGTAACAGGACTGGAAGAAACAAAACTTGAGCTGAATCCATTCATTGGTAGTGATGGTGGTGCTTATTCTGCTGTACAGAAATATTCCTTATAGCCTCCAAAGGGGCCTAGCCATCTTCTCTCCTTCCCCTCAAGCACCACACCTCATCAACTACTGGTCCTTTATTTTTATAATGGTGGCTTTTTGTTTTTCAGGATCTGTGCAGGGATCGATTTTGGCAGAATTCATATGTTTCTCCCTCCTTACCTTCCTTCTCATTACCTTGGATGACATCAGGTGGTCCAATGTAGACTGAACATAGGCAGTTCTTCTGGACATATTTCTGCATTTGTCATGCTGCACAGGAGAGGTTGGATCAAAAGAAGAAGAAAATCAGAGGGCAGAAAACAGGCAAGCAGGCAACAACAGTGAAAGGTGAGAACACCGTGTCCACATTCAGCACCCTTAGTCCTTTCTCTTAAGTTAGACTCCTCTATCACAGGTTCGTTGGGGTTGCTCTGAATCACCTCAATCAATAAGAAGAAAAATTGTCCTGACCAGAAACATGGATAAACAAAGATAACCTGCATTGGTCCTTTCTGTCCTATGAAAAGAGCACTAGATTTGGAGTTAGGCAAAGAGCACTGGATTTGGAGTGGGGGAAGGGAAACTTAAGACACATGAGTTTCACTTTCTTTTCCTAGTAAAATGGGAATAATGATATTTGCATCTCCTTCACAAGGTTTTTAGAATTAAATGAAATAATGTAAATAACATACTCTGTAAACTCAAGTTTAATATTAAATAAATGTGAATTGTAATTTTTTTAAAAAGTTAATTGTGTCAACAATAACTTGAAGATGCCACAAAGGTGTTTTTTTAAAGTGATTGTATCAAATGGTACCCTAGTACATTCCCAAGTAAGTTTTGCTATTCTTGATCCTGAACAAAGTCAGACATTCAAAACGACATCTTGCACATACCTTTCAGCAAGAACAAGGTGAAGAACAAGGTAAGTGGGCAAACCAGAATATAAGATTGGCATCCTTTCTGAAAAGCTTTTTAAAGCTGAAAATAAGTTATGTTTACCTGAGGGAAAAGACACTAATTTTAAAAGACACATAGAATTAAATCAGATTTGTTATAAAGGAACTTGAATGCACATATCAAATGGAAAAGGAAAAACGTAAGAGATCTATTCTCAAAAAGAGTCCATGTGATGAGATTTAGGTTTTGGGGTTCCCTTTAGTAGGCCTAGATTTGGGAATGATAAGGTCTAGATTTAGGGAACCAAAATAAGCTTAGGGTTTCTGGTGGTCAGAGAGTTAAATGATAAGGTCCAGTGGCAGGTTTGGGATTCAGGGAACTAAATGGAGAGGTTTGGATCCCCTCTTGGGATTTGGTGCAAAGATAGGGAATTTGGGGGAACTCCCTTCTGGCAACACAGGGATTCTCTATAAAGGAATTTACAGGCCTGAAAACTGAGATTTGTAAAAGATTTATTATAGGGATTGGGAAGTAATGTTAAAAATCCTGACAGAGAGGCCTAAGGTCTCATTAGGGAGATAGGTGAGGATAAAGAGAGGATAATACTGGAAGAGAATAGTATTCCAATAGGCAGAGGTTTCCTAGATATGGCATGGCATGGCATGGCATAGCATGGCATGTTTAGAACCTCTGCAAAGAGAGGATTCTAGTTTGGCTCTTTTATAATAGGAGCTTTGGCTACAAGCTGAAGGGGGCTAGTGGGTGGAATCTCAAGTTAGCTCATCTCCTAGCTGGGTTTCAGCTTGAGCTGGAATTTGAATAGAATGAGTTTCTTTAATTCAATAGGATCGGAATTCTTTTGCTATATAACATATTAAAACTGCCTGTTTCCCTTGGGCAGGGTCCCTCACTGAGGCAGAGTTAAAGATTTTCTCTTTCAAGGAGTTTTAGAGTTTCTGGGTTCCTTCTTCACATGCCAGAGATTTTAACCCAAAGGCAGAGTGAAATTAGTTTACTCTGACAACAGCTTGAAGATGCCCAAAGCAGAGGTGTCTTTAAATTAATGATATCAAATGGTGTCTTGGTATAGTTTAGGGATCTCTCAATGAATCTTTATGCTAAAACTGAAAAACAAGGTTTTGTGGTAGAAGAACAAGATTGACTTTTTAATTCTCTCTTCTATCACAAAATCTTGCTTTTCAAATCAATGAACATACCATTTTAAGAGAGCAAATACATAATTATGAAAGTGAGAAGATAGAAAGAGCTTTAGATTTTTAAATGATGTCATCTCAAAACATTTTACATTTTGAAATGAAATGGTAAATTTATTTTCAACAAAATAAATTAGGAATTTGAATTTTCAGCAGCCTGAAGATAAAACTTTTCAATGTAAAATTGTGACATGCAAGAAAGGGGAATGATAAAAATCAAACTGATATTCATTTTTAGATAAGATCATTTATTTTGATTAAAACTGTTGTGCAACTTATGACATTATAAAGGCAGAGTACTACTTAACCACTTGTAAGTAAACTTGATAAATTTGTATTTCTAATAATTTGTCTCATATTCAATTTAAATGGTTCAATGGAATATATTATGAGAAATGCTAAAACAAAATTCTGAAAAAATATTCTAGGTGTAGGTAATGTAACAAATAAAATTAGACATCTGAATTGAGATTGGAACATTATAGTCCGACAATTGATATGAGACATTATAGTTACCCTTTCAATAATCTTTGAAATAGGTTTATCAATATTACTAGATTTAATTCAAACTATTTTGAACTACTTTTAGAAATATGAATCATATTTTTTTTAGTGACATGACTAAGATAAGACATTACTTTAACCAGAAGAAAGGGAATAAACTATTGACTGCCAGGCTACAGCCATAGAGGAGAAGACCAACACAAATAGAGGTTGGCAAGGAATTGGCAGTGTGTGTTCCTGCAATTGCTCTCAATAAAAGAAGCAAAATGCTCCAAGAGAATCAAGGTTCCCAGATGGGAGCATAAGTTTCTCAGGTCATTTCCCTGGAGGAGACAGCTCTTCTCTGAAGTAAGAGATCTTCTTATAATGCAAATTAACAGTGGCATTTATATTAGTTAGGTTATCTCAATGTATGTGCAGATTTATTACATATTACATACATACATTACCTAACTACTTTTTCAGGCGTGTGCTCTAAATGCTTTGTGTATTGGCAATTCACCACTTTTGTGTGATATTAATAAAAAAGTGCCAACAGCCTAAGGTGGGAAGGAAGAAGGCAATGAGAAGAAGGCAGAATTGAAAGTCAGTAGAGATGTCACAAGACAAAAAAGACAAATAGAATACAAGTTAAGGACAGAGAATTGTCATTGAATACAATCAGTGTCTCACAGTACAGGCAGTGAGATATAGGACAATAAATCAGATAGCTCCTATATAGAAGCACTTAGCTGAAAGCTGAGATTAGTAAGCAGCAGCTAAGGCACAAGACTTGGGATTCCAGTTATTTTTAAGGAAGTTTAGTTAGGAGACCTGTCTTCTGGGACCTTAGTGCTATTTGGTGATGAAAAGACTAAACTTGTCTCTTTGTAAATTCTTAGGTTGATGTGAAACGAAACTATTCTTAGGTTGATATGACATGAACCTGAGGGAGGAAAAGATAATATTTCCTAGGACACACACAGACCTAAAAAGGTCTAACCTGTAAACTTAACCTAACCTGAAAGGAATATAGCATCTTAAGAAAGTGAGCTATTGCAAGGGAAAGGAGGGAGTGAGAAGCCAGCATGAGACTGAGCATGGTGAGCTAATAAGTAACTTAAGGGAACATCTACACTTTGAGGACATTGTTTATAAGGGAAGAAAGGGGGCATGGTATTACAATTTGGATTTCTGATTGGATACAGGGTTTTGAAAGACCTCCATCAAGGGTGGGACTGGAAGGCTGACATTCCCTGGTTGCCTCAGGGAGTATTACAATTTTATCTCCAGGCTTTCACTGTTACCTCACCTACCCACCCCAGGACCTCATCACTAGAGGATTTTATATTGGGTTTCAGTGATTTTTCGTCTCTTCCCATTGTAGAGTTTATATCAACTAGAATGTATATACATATACATTGTATTAATAGAGAGCATTGTCAAATGGGAGAAATATTAGACTTGTTTTATTCATGAATGGAAGGTATAGATCTGCAAATTGAGTTTTGATGTAGAGAAAAAAAACTTTCTAACAGTAAGAAGGATCCCAAAGGGAAATAGGTTATTTTAAGAAAGACTGCTTTTAAGGTGAAACCAGTCTTTTAAGGGGAATATTTGTAGGGCCTCTTAGGAAATAATACCTTTTTAAAAAGATTTTAAAGCACAAATAAAGCACCAATTTGATTGCACAAATTTGATAGCAAGGTGATCCCTATGAACATTAAGAAACCTCACACTTAAAAGTTAAGGACTTAAAAAGAAGACTTAAAAGTTAAGGACTTAAAAACAAGTTAAATTGATTTAAGACAGTGAAGGAGTCACATTAGAATTTCTATTTTCATTTCAGCAATTTTCTGTTTCTCTAAATTGTAATCATTCTTTAGGAGCAGGTTTCTTGGGGAGCTTGTAGAGGCAGCCTTCCTTTCAGTTCAGTTCAATAAAAACAAAATGCAGCCAGGAGTTGAAGTTCAGATCCTTTATTGTGTCCTTCAAAATCCTGAATCTTTTCCTGGGCCCAGTTAGCTTTCTTAGAGGCCTATCCCTCTCTTTGTTTCCCGCAAGCTCATGTGCAAATGGCTCCAGCCAGCACGAAGGTTGAAGTGGGATTGAGTCTGACTCTGAATACCCCAAGAAGTTTTCCCAAAGTCCTCCTTGGCCCTGAGAGCCTCTTGCTTATATGCTGCCCCCTGAGCACACACCAATCATTTCATCACCAGGAAACCATTATTTGCTGTAGGATTAATTCAATGCTAAATTAGATTTAATCATTGTCTCCTCAATTCCACTCAGTACTTCAAGTTCTGGCCCATAACATCTCCTTGTAGGGTTAGATCAATCATACTGAATTAGGTAATTATATCCATTCCAGTGACTTAGCACCTTATAAGAATCCTAACACATTTCTATTGTCACTACCTTCCACCAATTAGTGATGAAGACCATCTCATTCCACTATGCTTTATACAATGCTTTTTTTTTTATTTTAGAGAAGCAAAGATTTTCCCCTCCTGCAGCAAGAATAATAAATGATTACTCCACCTAAAACTACATTTTAATTTAATACTCTAGTATTTGATATTAAGACATTTCTTCAACTCTGAAACTATATACCACTAAAAGGGAAAAATCCTAAAGATGTTTTTAAAAAGTAGTAAAGTAGTAAAACTAAAAATTATTTTGGAGACAAGTAAAAAAGTACCACTTGAGAAATCATAAAAGTTTTAACTATTTGTGACGACTAGAGAGAACCTAAAAGCAGTTACTAAAATGAAAAACCAAATAAAATACCATTTCAAAATAAACTTCAAATAAAATTCAAAGTCAAAACGAAAAGATAAGTAGATTTCCTGGGAAGAAGAAAGAAATGACAGATGATTGACTAAATCTAAGAGGCAAAAAATAATAATAATAATAATAATCTGCTTACAAGACTATCTGAGGCATATAGCAGCTTAGAAATTTTCGTCCCAAGTGAGGATGATTATGATTTGACATAGTCATAATCCAATAATCTTGCCTAGGACTGCAAAGATTGGGGCTAAACCTAGAGTCAAGTTCTCTTTCTAGAATCTCAACTATTATGATCATTAGATAAAAACAATACATAAGGCCTAGAAATACTGATAATAATCCTGTACTAGGGATTGGGAGTAAATAGGGAAGTAAAATACATCTGAAATTGACCTACCAGAAGTGTAAAATGGTAGGTGAATTTCAAGTGCATTGTACTTCCATGTTTGGCTGCAAAGCTGCAAGAGGATGCCTCTTTAAAAAACAATACTCAAAAAGGATGGAGATCATACACACTTGATCCACCTGTGGGCACTAAAAGGTGAAGGGAAAACCCCTTTTTCTTTCCTTTTACCTTGTGGCTCAGAGAAATGGGCTGTGGTATTTGTTTCTCTTCTGTTTTTATTTGGCCTTATCGGTTTCTAGGCAGAAGTGATAGAATCCCCATCAGAGCTAGGAGTTTAAGCCATGACAATATAGGATTCAGCAGCCAGCCAATTCAGTAGAAAAGCGTAAAGAATTCACATGCCTGGCTGTAACGTTCAGCCTACCTTTCTGGAGATCCTCTGGAAGGGCCATATATGAAAAGATTCAACTTGTCTCTTTGTAAATTCTTATATATGCTCTTTAAAAGAATGCAATTTGGAAATTAACTTCCCTGTGTATAATTTCTATGATTCATTGTATCTATCTGTATTGGACAACTAAGTGAGGTATTCTGAGAGAGCAACGAAGCTGATACTATAAAGTATACATGCAAAACCAGTTGCCTTCAGTTATAATCATTAATTACAAGCCTGCTTTTTGCCTGTCTTTATATGAAAATCATATTGTAAATCTTTATTTTAAACTGAAAATATGGATAAATAAAGTTTTCCAAGCACTTAGGATTTGCTTGGGACAGGAAAGTTCTTATTGAAATCATCTAAAGAAAAAAAAATAGCATATATGTACATAAGGCTGTAGATATGCAACTGAACAAAATGTATATTGAGTTGCATTTTCTATGATTACTAGAAGCTTCTTTTGCTCTATATTGTGTACAATAGGTTGACCTGTTGTTTCTAGTAGTTTGGTTGGAGGCATGAAGCATGGACTAGACACTATTTGCCCATCCTGGTACAAGGTAGTATCCCTATCTTCTGACATTTTCATTTGATTTCTCTCAACTCATTGAGTTCTCTCATCTCTCCTCTCCATCTCTCTCTTGCCTTGCCTTGCTTACTCAAATCCCAGCTAAAATCTTCCTTTCTACAAGACGATTTCCCCAATCCTCCTTAATACTGATGTCTTCCTCTGGTGATTTTCTAGTTTGTCTTGTATGTAATATCATGTTTGTACTTAGCTATTTTCACATTGTTGCTTCCGTAGGAATATGAGTGTGCTGACAGTGAGGACTTTCTTGTATCATTCTTTGTATACTCAGCTTTTAGTGCAATGTAAGTTACATAGTAGACAATAGATTTATTGAATGACTGTTACTCACACATAGCGCTCCATCACCTGTCATAAAGTATCTTCACTGGCTGTTCCCATACCTGGAATGCTCCTCACTTCCATCTCCTGGCTTCCTTCAAGTCTCAGCTAAAGTCTTGCCTTCTATACATGCTTTATCACCCTTAAAACTAGAGCGTTCCATCTGAGACTACTCCCACTTCAGTTTATAAGTATCTGATTTACACTTAGTTGTTTTGACCCATGTAATCTGACAATCTCTCTCTCTCCTTTCCAATGCATCATACTTCTTCAACATACATTTTGTGCTCCCAGAAATACCCTCATTTTCTATTTCCTCAACTTTCTCATTTCATACAGTATACTTCATCATACCTTGACCTGATACAAAGATAGTTAGACCTCTGATCACCAAATAATACAGCACTGCTGCCCTTATAAATTCTCAATTTCTTATTTGATCACACTCTATTCTCATCCCACCTCTTTGCAAATTTAAACCCTGTTCTTCATCCAGACCTGACCTCTAATCCCAGATTAGACCATCCCTTCTGGACTAGCTTTTTTTCTTTCCCCATTTTGATTCCCTGGCGAAGCATTCAATTTGTCTGTTCAACTCTACATACCCACTTATCAAATTGCCAACTGTATCTTTCTCAGACTCAGTCTTGAATCATTCCTGCCCTTGAATCACTCCTGCCCTGCACTGCCTTTGCCCTTATATACATGCTACAGAAAAGAATGCAACTGTGGGCTACTACTACATAACCTCAGCCGGGTTCTGAAAGACTATTTATCTCATTTAATCAATCAAATACTTTCAGCCACTGTCTTCTCCTTCACCTCTCTCACATGAAGAGGTGGCGCTTCTCCTTGCCAATGAAAATGCCTCTACACATACAAGCAATACCATTCTATCTCACCTATATTTCTCTTTAAACATTCCTCTTCTCACTTAACTTCAATCATTCCCTGCATCCTGGCTATTCCCCTGCTTGCCTACAAACATCCCCAAAGAACCTTTACTTATTCAATCCATACCCTCTATCATCCCAAATCCCTACTGTCTTTTGTAGCTAAATGCCTTAAGAAGCCCGTTGACAACTGGTATCTCCACTTCCTCTCCTGTCATTTTCTTCTAATACTCTGTGTTCTATCTTCCAAATTCTTCAAAATTATTAGTGATCTCTTAATTGCCAAATCCAATGGTCTTTTTTCAGTTCTCATCTCTACCTCTCTGCAGTCTCCCTTGGTGATGAACTCCTCTGACTGACCTCGTCCAATGCAGGTCGTCCAATGCAGGGGTAATCCCTGCTCCTTCATTTCTCTGTACCTATTGCTGACACAAATAGTAATGGTTTAATAGAAGCAACAACTTTTGGCCTTGGCACCTTTATTCTTCACATATTTCACCAGATGGGGTAGTTAGGTGGCATAATGAATAAGAGATCTGGGTCTAGAGTCAGGAAGAGTCATCTTGAGGGGCACCTAGATGGCAAAAAGGAAAAAGCACTTGCGCTGGAATTAGGAGGGTTTGAATTCAAATCTGTCTTTAGACACTTAACACTTCCTTGTTGTGTGACTAGGCAGACGAGTCACTTAACAAGGTTTGCTTCATTTGTCAAAATGAACTTAAGGAAACAGCAAACCATTCCAGCAACTTTGCCAAGAAAATTCCCTTCATTTTAGACATGACAGAATTTCAGCATAAGAGAATAGTATTTCCTCCCACATCATCACTAATGAAGAATAAGTTAGTTTTTGTTTTAAAATAAAAAGCAATTTTTCATTCATTAAAAATGAACAGGCACTTTCCAACAATGAGATGATTGATGCCAGTTCCAATGATCTTGTGGTGAAGAAAGCCATCTGCATCCAAAGAGAGAACTGTGGGAACTGAATATGGATCACGACTTAAACATTCTCACTCTTTTATTTTTTATTCACTTGCATTTTGTTTTCTTGCTCATTTACTTTCCTTTTTTTAATCTGATTTTTCTTGTGCAGCAAGAAAAGTATATGTTTATACATATTAGATTTAACATATATTTTAACATGTTTAACATATACTAGATTGCTTGCCATCTAGGGGAAAGAGTGGGGGCAAGGAGGAGCAATCTGAAACATAAGGCTATGCAAGGGTCAGTGTCAGATTATCGATGCATATGTTTTGAAAATAAAAAGTTTTATTAAAATAGTTTTAAAAAATTAATAGGCAGCAAAACCATTTTGCTGACAAATAGAGTAGCTGATCACTGGAATAGGTTAATTTCATGGTCAAAACAGTCAATAACTATAGCAATCTGTAACCCTGGCCCTCAGTTTCCCTTCTCATCCATGGGGTAAATATAGTACAACAAACTATTATTCACCCTTGTTATACAACTGTGGGATAGCCCTGGGAACAAATATCGCTGTTGGATAGCCCTGGGAACAAATATCGCTTTCAGAACATCATCCTGGGTGGATTTTGGCCAAATCCAACAGAGCAGAGTTATCTACATACTAGAGCAAGTTACTCCAGTAACAATTTTCTCACCCTTGACAAGCTCCAGAAGGTCTGGCTCCCCTTCTATATTTGCTGGAGAAAGTGAAGTTAGCGTCGTTGGCATGTAACCTTCTTTGCTCCTTGGGTTATTTAAGTCACATTTATGCTTATGCATAAATTGTCATCTCACACCAATCTGATCAATTGAATCAAATGATCTTGGGCGACATCTAGTGGTTCTGTCCAAGATTGCCCTTAAATTCTCAGTTAAAGCTCTTCACCCCTATTCTCTCACTCCAGCAGCCAAAGCTGCTCTGGCACAAGTTATAGACTCTCTTCACTCAGGGTCTCATCATTATGACCCAGAACTTCCAGTTACCTTGTCTCTTTCTCCTGCTCCCGAATACCTTACAGCCTTACTCCACCAAGGTGATTCTATTTTAGAATGTTTTTTCCCTTCTATTCAGCCTTACCATGTGATTTTACCTTATGCTGCTTTGGCAGGACACCTCCTGCAAAGAGCAATTAAAAGAACTCTAAAGCTTCCTTGTTTCTCTGTTTGTCTCAATCCTTTGGTCTACCACATCCTTTATGTCTATCCAAGCTAATGAACACTTTGCAGTTTTTCAGGTGGCAATCTTCCACAGAGGCTCTAATTTGTTTCAGTTGTTTACAGCATATCATTATTGCTTTGCAAAAAACAAGAAGCTATTAACCAACATTTATTACAACTTATAATTGAAGTAAGAGATACATTATTAGTTTTAGGAGATCATGTAGATTACTCAGAACCACAATTTATGTTGACATGTGATTATAGGGGGAGCTAGGTGGGGCTGCTAATAGGGCACCAGCCCTGAACTCAAGAGGACCTGAGAGCCAATCTGATCTCCAACACCTAACACTTTCTAGCTGTGTGCCCCTGGGCAAGGCACTTAACCCCAATTGTCTCAGAAAAGAAAGAAAAAAAAAAAAAGGAATGTTATTTTAGATTTCACCCTCTGTATGTCACTGCTGTAACATCCTTCTAAGAATGGTGTTAATATGGCAATCTTTGAAAAAATCATATGAACTGGGCTTCTACAAATCAATCTGACCCCAAAGGCATTGATGAATTCAGGAATTTGTTCCAGCAAGCCTTGATTTCTTGGCACTTTGCCTTCTCCTGCCATGGTTCTATTATCACTGCTCCTTTGTTGATATTTACATTCTGTTGACAGATATCTTGGCTTTGTCAAGTTGCAGGGGGTGTGTACAAAACAGTTGGTGGTTATTGATCACCTGGTACTTCTGCAACAAATTGCCTGCTTCCCAAACAATCAGACTTGCTTAGTCTGTGATTAGTTTGCAGAATTCCAGGTCATTCTGATCTGGCACTGAAACCCTCCTTCGAGCCAGCCAGCAGACAGTCAAAGGCTGAAAAGGACTGGGAACAGATATGCTGGAATGGAATGGTAAATAGGCTGGATAGAAGGTGATACTTTATCTGAAAACATTAAAGTTTTTCTTTGAACCCTAAATTGACAGTCGCTTCATACTGTGATTGATTTATCTACTTTTTGTTTTTCTTTTGTTTCCTTAGCAACTTTGTGGTTTTAGAGCTTAAGAGAAGGCTCAAAAACTACAAAACACTTTGCACACAAATAAAGTCAGATCTAACCAATTAGAAAAATATTAAATGCTCTTGGATAGGTAGAGCAAATATAATCAAGATGACAGTGTTACCTAAAATAATTTATTAGTTAAAAAGTTAAAATTTATTTAAAAATAAATTATTTAGTAGTTAAAACTATTTAATGACCTAGAAAAAAATAACAAAATTCATCTGGAAAAACAAAAGGTCAAGATTTTCAAGGGAAGTAATGAAAAAAAATCAAATGAAGGTGGCCTAGCTGTGCCAGATCTAAAACTGTATTATAAAGCAGGGGTCACCAAAATCATTTGGTATTGGCTAAAAAACAGACTAGTTGATCAGTGGAATAGGTTAGGTTCACAGGACAAAATAGTCAATAACTTTAATAATCTAGTGTTTGACAAACCCAAAGACCCCAGCTTCTGGGATAAGAATTCACAGTTTGACAAAAACTGCTGGGAAAATTGGAAACTAGTATGGCAGAAAGTAGGCATTGACCCACACATAACACAGTACACCAAGATCAGATCAAAATGGGTTCATGATTTAGGCATAAAGAATGAAATGAGAAGAACAGAGGATAGTTTACCTCTCAGACCTGTGGAGGAGGACCAAAATTTGTGACCAAAGAAGAACTAGAATCAGTATTGATCACAAAATACAAAAATTTTGATATCAAATTAAAAAGCCTTTGTACAAACAAAACTAATGCAGACAAGATTAGAAGGAAAAAAACTGGGAAAATATTTTTACAATCAAAAGTTTTAATAAAGGCCTCATTTCCAAAAAGGCCTCATTTCTAAAATATATAGAGAATTGACTCTAATTTATAAGAAATCAAGCCAATCTCCAATTGATAAATGGTCAAAGGTTATGAACAGACAATTCTCAGATGAAGAAATTGAAACTATTTCTAGTCATATGAAAAGATGCTCCTACTCATTATTAATCAGAGAAATGCAAATTAAGACAACTCTGAAATAGAATGACAGGGAAAGGAAATGCTGAATTGTTGGAGGGGATGTGGGAAAACAGGGACACTGGTACCTTGTTGGTGGAATTGTGAATACATCCAGCCATAATGGAGAGCAATTGGGAACTATACTCAAAAAGTTATCAAACTGTGCATCCCCTTAGACCCCAGCAGTGTTACTACTCCCAAAGAGATATTAAAGAATGGAAAGGGACCTGTATGTGCAAAAATGTTTGTGGCAGCCCTCTTTTGGGGGCCAGAAATTGGATGCCCCTCGATTGGAGAATGGCTGAATAAATTGTGGGATATGAATATTATGGAATATTATTGTTCTGTCAGAAGTGACCCACAGGATGATTTCAGAAAGACCTGGAGAGATTTACATGAACTGATGCTGAATGAATGAGCAGGACCAGGAGATACTTGTATACTTCAACAACAATACTACAGGATGATCAATTCTGATGGATGTGGCCATTTTCAACAATGAGATGAACCAAGTCAATTCCAATAGAGAAGTAATGACCTGAACCAGCTACATCCAGCAAAAGAACTCTAGGAGATGATTATGAACCACTACATAGAATTCTCAATCCCTCTAATTTTGTCCGTTTGCATTTTTGATTGCCTTCAGAGGCTAAATGTACACTATTTCAAAATCCGTACAAATCTTTTTGTACAGCCAAACAACTGTTTGGACATGTATACATATATTGTATTTAATTTATACTCTAAAATATTTAACATGTATTGCCATCTGGGGGGAGGGAAGGAAGGGAAAAATTAGAACAAATGGTTTGGCAATTGTCAAGGTTGTAAAATTACCCATGCATATATCTGGTAAATAAAAACTATTAAAATAGTAAAAAAAAAAAATTGGACTGCTGGTATGAGGAGACAGAAAGTAAACTGGTCCTGGGAATTCAGCATGTAGAGACTGAGTTCTAAGCTTCCAGAATCCTTACAATGAAAGTCCTGGGGAAATTGACAGAATTGGAGACTGCATAAGTGAAGGGATATCCCTTACTGGAGTAAGCTCTCCACCAGAAATTCACTCTAAGGTCTCTGACTTCCTGATTTTAGTTCCTACTGATAGTGAAGCCATAACAGGAGAAAGAAAGAGACATAGGCAGAAACAGAGACAGGGGGAGAGAAAGGAAGGAGACAGAAAGAAAAGACATGAATAAAAATTTGGTAACTACCACTAGTCATAGGAAAACTCTAGATGTGTTTTATCACTGCTCTCAGAAAACAAGTGACTACTCCCTGTAAACTGATCCAAACATTTTGGAGAGCAATTTGGAATTATGCCCAAAGGGCTATCAACCTGGGTATACCCTTTGATCCAGCAGTGTTTCTACTGGTTCTGTAGACCAAAAAAGATCATAAAATTGGAAAAGGATCTACATGTGCAAAAATATTTGTAGCAGTCTTTTTTATCGAGGCGAGCAATTGGAAATTGAGTGAATGTTCATTAATTGAGGAATGACTGAATAAGTTATGGTATATGAATGTTATAGAATATTATTTTTCTATAAGAAATGATCAGCAGGATGATTTTAGAAAGACCTGGAGAGAATTACACAAACTAATGCTGAGTGAAGTGAGCAGAACTAAGAGAACATTGTACACAGCAAGATGGTGATTCAGACCAATTCTCATAAATTTGTGATGGAGAAAGACATCTATATCTAAAAAGAGGAATGGGGAGACTTCATGTGAATCACAATCTGGTATTTTCACATTCTTTGTTATTTGCTTTTTGTTTTCTTTCTTTTTCTCCCCTTGTTGATGTGATTTTTCTTGTGCCTCAAGATAAATGTAGAAATATGCATAGAAGGAAAAAAAAAGAGAGAAAGCTCAGCAAAAAATAAAATGTCTTGACCATAAACACCGGTGTTTCTCCTTTTCTTGCTTTCATGGTCTCTATGAGTGCTAGCAGGTCTGTCATTGGTATTCCACAATAAAGAGTGATATTAGAAGCAAACTAGCAGAACATAGAATAGTTTGTCATTCAGATCTGTTGAGAAGGACGAAATTTGTGACCAAAGAAGAACTGGAACTCATAACTGAACACCAAATACATAATTCTGATTATATTAAGTTTAAAAGTTTTTGTACAAACAAAACTAATGCAGACAAGATTAGAAGGGAAGCAATCAATTGGGAAAACATTTTTACGTTAAAGAATTATGATGATAAAGGGCTCATTTCTACAATATAGAGATTATTGACTCAAATTTATAAGAATTCAAGACATTCTCCAATTGATAAATGATCAAAGGATATTAATAATTTTCAGGTGAAGCAATTAAAACCATTTCTAGTCATATGAAAGGGTGCTCTAAATCACTATTGATCAGAGAAATGCAAATTAAGACAACTATGAGATATCACTACACATCTCTCAGATTGGCCAAGATGATAGGAAAAGATAATGATGAATGTTGGAGTGGATGTGGGAAAACTGGGACACACACAATGTTAGTGGAATTGTGAACCGAATTAGCCATTCTGGAGAGCAATTTGGAACTGTGATCAAAAACTTATCAAACTGTGCATGCCCTTTGATCCAACAATCTTTTTGCTGGGCTTGTACCCCAAAGAGATCTTAAAAGAGAGAAAGGGACCCACATGTGCAAAAATATTTGTGGCAGCCATTTTCAAGAAATTGGAATCTGAGTCGATGTCCCTCAGTTGGAGAATGGCTGAATAAGTTCTGGTATATGAATGTTATGGGATATTATTGTTTTATAAGAAACAATTAGCAGGATGGTTTTCGAGAGGTCTGGAGAGACTTACATGAACTGATGCTAAGTAAAATGAGCAGAACCAGGAGATCACTGTACACAGCAACATGCTGATCAGTTCTGGACATGACACTTTCCAACAATGGGAATGCTGAGGCCGGTTCCAAGGATCTTGTGATGAAGCGAGCCATCTACATCGAGAAGGGATTGTGGGAACTGAGTATGGATCATAACCTAACATTCTCTTTTTGTTGTTGCTTGCTTGCATGTGGTTTTCTTACTCATTTTCTTTATCTGATTTTTCTTGTGCTGCAAGATAATCGTATAAATATGTTTACATATATTGGATTTAACATGTAATTTAGCATATATAACATATATTGGATTGATTGCCATCTAAGAGAGGGAGTGGGGGAAAGAAGGAGAAAATTTGGAACACAAGGCAATGCAAGGGTCAATGTGGAAAATTATCAATGCATATGTTTTGAAAATAAAAAGTTTTAATTTAAGAAATAAACAAACAAACAAACAAACAGAACACTTTTCGACCTCTCCCAGCCCTATTTTATATAAGGAGAAAACCACATCCAGAGAGGCTGAAAGACTTCCCGGGTCATGCAAGCAAGAAGTGGCTTTGATTTCATGTTCTGTTCTTTTCACTATTCTCTTAGTATGGGTATACTCTACCCATACTCTAACTATAGTAGATGTCCAAATAAAGCAGTACTGTCACTACCAAAAAAAATTAATAAAAAAAAAAAATAAGCAGGAAAGACAGGTGGCTCCAATTTTCAGTACTTGTTATCTAATCCCTAGGAGGAAAAGTCTGACCTTGATCCTGTCCCAGGTGCTGAGAGGGATTTCTTTTCGGAGGGTTAATGGTGGTGGGGGGGGCAAGGACTCACATGGAAGGATGGGGAGTGTCTTTGGCTACTCTGTTGTGGGTCTTCCCTTCTCCACCCCTCTCCAAACATTTGCTCTTCCCCTTCACCTTATTCAGATCATTCACGTTGTGCTTTCTGAGCAGGGGACTGCTGCACCTTCGCCACATCCCCGAGCAATGCAACTTTGTGGATGTTCCCGAGGTCCTTGCTCCAGACCAGGTATCCTTCTGTGATACATACCTAGTATCTTGTGGTTCGTTCATACAGCACTTTTCATACTTTATCTTTATTTTTTATTGCACTTTTAGTTTGGACTCCAAGTAACAAGGCAGTTTGATGAAGAGGCGAAACTGCCCCTTCTTGCTGAGGTGGAAAATCTTCTTCATCCTGGACACAAGTTGAATGAAGCCAGGGGAGAGGGCTGGTTGAGAGAACTGGCGGGTAAGTCCCCTCTTGGGTCCCTCAGCCTGCTCGGAAGGAGAATTAAAGGGGGAATAAACAGGTAAATCACAAGTAACTGGAGGCCGGAGGTTTAGAGACTTATGAGCCCACAGCAGTTTTAACCGATTTAGCCCTAGAGAGCCGCCTGCAATCCTAGCAATGGCAGGAGGGAAACTGAACTGCGGCTGTGTTTGTCAGGTCCGTGGTTCATATGGATGCGAAAAAGGGGGAAATCACTGACAGGTGGGTGCGTCCGTTAGCTCTCAGCTCGAGGAGTCCAAAGTTCTAGGTCTTGCGTTCGAATCTTGGAACTGCTCTGTTGCTTATTTTGATGGATTCACCATTTCCTTTGCCCGTCTCGGTTTCTTCTACTGTAAAATGAAGACATTCTACTAGATAATTTCTCAAATATCTTGCAACCCCTAACAGTTCTGTGAAGTTGAAGAAGGCGCCCAGATTGAAAAGGAGTCCTGGAATAGACAAATGTAGTGTAGATTCCTTTTTTGATACTTCCTTCCTTGTTATTGACTTCATGAGTGTCTGGGAAAGATTTGTACGGGACAGAGAGCCTGTCCCATGGAGAGCAGAGCTGTTCTCAATCAGGCAGTCCTGAGTTCAAGCCCATCCTATACAGCATTTAAATTGTCTTATTCATGCTGTAATTTATGGAGGAGCAGAAGGGAGAAGAGGTTTACAGTAGTTCAGTGGAGAAAAGATATGTCACTTTTAGTGGAAAGGTTTAAACGTACCCTAAGATTGTAGAATATATAGAGGATATCCTATGTATATAGAGTGCTCTATATACATTAAGAGTAGTGACTGAGTCAAAACTTCAAGAAAGATGAGCCCAGAAGACTTTGCAAATTTCAGAAAGTCATGAGGCTTTGGAAAGGCACTAAAACTATGGCTGTAGTTCTTTACCGTAGTGGTCAATTGTGGTGGTGGTAGTAGCAGTCTAAACAAGATGAAGAGTTGGCATTTGAGAAAGAGGAGCCATTGGAAATATCTGCCTTGTAAACACACACACACACACACACACACACACACACACACACACACACACACAGTGTTTGAATGAAACTTGGTCATGAAAAATGTAAAATCATGAATTTGAACACTGTCAAACTGAATCATTGTTTTAGCCTCTTGGAAGATAATTACAAATTACAACTTGGCTACAAGTTGCATTTACAAGTCCTATTTAAGTTTTTTTTTTTTTTTTTTTTTTTAATGCACACTCTAATTCTTTTTATGCTAATCATTGTTTTATTTGGGGGAAGAACGTAAACTGTCCTTTCATCTAAGATATGTGATAGTATTTTGAATTTCTCTCCTTTGGGAAAAACCTAGATTCCCCAAAACAACACTAGCATAAATAGGCATTTTTCCTTGGAAGAAGGGTGGGAGTGAGTAGAAAGGAAGGGAAGGAGGTAATGGAAGTTCTAATTTCATTGCAATTTCATTGATTTCTTCTGCTATTTGAATGTCAGACTTCTCCCAAATGTGAACCTTGGGAAAAGGGTGAAGGTAGAGGAAGGGAAAAAGGTAGTGAAGGTTAAGATTCTTTTTGGCTTGTGCCAAGGGGTTAACCATTGCCCCTGTTGTGGGGACTGGTGTAATTTTGGATCCCTTTACTTTGGAGGGCAACTAGGGGGCTCAGTGCATTTAGAATAAGACATCGAGTGAGAAAGACTTTAATTCAAGCCCAGGCTCAGATGTTTCCTATGTATATGATCCTGGACAAGATGTTTACCTTCTAAATGCTTCACTTTTCTCAGCTATGAGATGGAGAGAATAATAGCACCCACATTCCAGAACTGTTATGAGGATCAAGTGAGATAACATTCACAAAGGGCTTAGCACAGGTCTTGCATGTAGTAAGCACTATATAAATGTTACCCATGATGATGATAATTATTAGAGAGATTCTCTACAGAGGACTCCTGTAAAGTGAGTGGGTGTCTTCCCATATAAAATCTAACATAAGCACAACTAGCTAGATTTCATCAAGGTCCACAAAATTTCCTTTGATTTTCTTGTATATTTCTTTCCTCTAGCTCTGACTTTGAGGATATTGTATGGTGCTAGAGATAATGGAGGTTGCCCTTCATTTTCAAAGAGGACTAAAATGACATTACTATGTTAGTATCAAGTCATAATATCTGATTGTGACTGATCAGATCAATAAGACCTTGGAATCCTGTGCCACAGGTCAGACACAAATTGTCCTAATGCATATTTGAGATGGTTTCTCTAACTTTGTTTATGTCTTGCTTCCTCTAAGTGAATTCAATTCTGCTTTGCTTATAGAGCACAGCACACACTCTGATGATGGCGTGCTGTACTTGCTGTTCTATGCCAGTGTCTTCCATATAGCCATATAGAAAACTTGAAAGTTCTTAAGAGAAACATTAAGAGTGTCTCTCTATTGCTTTTTTTGGACCATCTTGTGAGTACTTGCTCTGCGTGAGTTCCCCATAAAAGAATCTTTTTGGCAAATATATGTAAGGCATTCAGAACAGTGTGTTCAATGCAATAGATTTATATGCTCTACATTAAAGTTTGAATGCTTGGCAGTTTAGTTCAAGAAAGGACCTCAGTGTCTTGTATTTTATCCCACCAGGTAAGAGTTTCAGAATCTTCCTAAGACAATGCAAATGGCAGTGATTCAGTTTCCTGAATTCTTGGAATGCTGGCCAAGTTACACAGACATAACAACAATGAGGCCACTGCAATACCTCTGTAGTCCTTCAGTTTGTCAGTCGGTCAAATAGTTCTCAAATCCCAAGCTTTCCCACAGAGCCTCTCAAGCATTGAGCTAGCTCTCATAAAGACTATGTCAACCTCATAATCAATATGTACATCCCTGGAGAATGTAGTGCCAAGATAAGTGAATTTATCCACACTATTAAAAACTTCTCTTTTTATTGTCAGTGTTTCCACATATAGATGGTCTGGTGCTGCCTAATGAAGAAACTGTGATTTCTTGCTATTAATTGTTAGGCCAAAATTTAGTAGAAGGAACAGAGAATTGATCCATACTTTGTTGCATCTTGGCTTCAAACTCTACATTGAGTGCACAATCATCTGCAAATAAAATGAAAGCAAATGCTTGTGCCAGTGTGATTGTAATTATAGCAGCAGTTGTGAGCTAGTGCCAAAGGAATAGTTTTTATGGGAAGAGGAGGAGAGATGGAAACTCTATGGGACAGCAACCTTTACTCAAATTAAAATCAGAGACTCTCAAAGCAAAAGCCAAAAAAGGATTTATTGCTATCTCACAAGAAAAGGCAAGGGCCAACAGATGAGGTATCAGTAGAAGAATTCAAAGCACAAACATCAAACAAAGGATTATATAGACTCTAATGCAAAAGTTCCCACTCCCTTCTAACCTTTTCTCCCATTGACTAAGGGCAGTCCAGACTTATACCCTAATGCAAAAATCTACACAGAGATTAAAAATCTATCCCAGGAACAAAGAATACTAGCAGATGACATACTCTTCCTGTTTATGAAAACGTTAGGATATGGGTAGACTGGAGGGGAATGTAAGTTTATCTAAGTAAATCAAACAGCTGCAGCTTTTTGCTATAGTTCAACTTGTTATTGCATACTGAAGACAGAAGTAGGGCATACATTGAAGCCACATTCTTATGCGAGGTCTTCACTCATTTTATCACACTCAATCCCTTTTTTTTTTTTTTTAATTTTATATAGTATTCGCAGTATACATGCATGAGTAATTTTTTATAACATTATCCCTTGTATTCATTTTTCCAGATTTTCCCCTCTACTCCCTCCCCTAGATGACAGGCAATCTCATATATTTTACATATGTTACAGTATAACCTAGATATAATATATGTGTGTAAATCCAATTTTCTTCTTGCACATTAAGTATTGGATTCTGAGGTATAAGTAACCTGGGTAGATAGACAGTAGTGCTAATATTTACATTCAATTCCCAGTGTTCCTTCTCTGCGTGTAGTTCTTTCTGTCCATCATTGATCAGCTGGAAGTGAGTTGGATCTTCTTTATGTTGAAGATATCCACTTCCATCAGAATACATCTTCATACAGTATGGTTGTTGAAGTGTATAGTAATCTTCTGGTTCTGCTCATTTCACTCAGAATCAGTTCATGCTAGTCTCTCCAAGCCTTTCTGAATTCATCCTGCTGGTCATTTCTTACAGAACAATAATATTCCATAGCCTTCCTATACCATAATTTACCCAACCATTCTCCAATTAATGGACATCCATTCATCTTCCAGTTTCTAGCCACTATGAAAAGAGCTGCTACAAACATTTTGGCACATACAGGTCCCTTTCCCCTCTTTATTATTTCTTTGGGATATAAGCCCAGTAGGAGCACTGCTGGATTAAAGGGTATGCACATTTTGATAACTTTTGGGGCATAGTTCCAGATTGCTCTCCAAAATGGTCGGATCTTTCACAACTCCACCAACAATGTATTAGTGTCCCAGTTTTCCCACATCACCTCCAACATTCATCATTATTTGTTGCTGTCATCTTAGCCAATCTGAGAGGTGTGCAGTGATATCTCAGAGTTGTCTTAATTTGCATTTCTCTGATCAGTAGTGATTTGGAACACTCTTTCATATGACTGGATATACTTTCAATTTCATTATCTGAGAATTGTCTGTTCATATCCTTTGACCATGTATCAATTGGAGAATGGTTTGATTCCTTATACATTAGGATCAATTCTCTATATATTTTGGAAATGAGACCTTTATCAGAACCTTTAACTATAAAAATATTTTCCCTATTTGTTACTTCCCTTCTAATCTTATTTGAATTAGTATTGTTTGTACAAAAAAATTTTTACTTTGATGTAATCAAAATCTTCTATTTTGTGATCAAGAATGATCTCTAGTTCTTCTCTAGTCATAAATTCCTTCCTTCTCCACAGGTCTGAGAGGTAGACTATCCTCTGTTCCTCTAATCTATTTATGATCTCATTCTTTATGCCTAAATCATGGACCCATTTTGATCTTATCTTGGAATATGGTGTTAATTGTGGATCCATATCTATTTACTGGTATACTAATTTCTGGTTTTCCCAACATGCATTTTTATCCCTAATGTTGGTATCTTTGGGTTTATCAAACACTAGATTGCTATAGTTGTACCCTTTTTGGTACTTTGTACCTAATCTGTTCCACTGATCAAGCGGTCTATTTCTTAGCCAATGCCAAATGGTTTTTGTGACTGCTGGTATATAATATAGTTTTACAACAGGTATACCTAGACTACCTTCATCTGACTTTTTTTTTCATTAATTCCCTTGAAATTCTCGACCATTTATTTTTCCATATGTACTTTGTTATTTTTTTCTAGGTCATTAAAATAGTGTCTTGGGAATCTGATTGGTATAGCACTAAATAAATACATTTGTTTGGGGAATATTGTTATCATTATTATATTTGTTCGGCCTATCCATGAGCACTGGATGTCTTTCCAATCATTTAAATCTGACTTTATTTTTGTGCTAAGTGTTTTGTAATTTTGCTCATATAATTCCTGACTGTTCTTTGGTAAATGGATTCCCAAATATTTTATACCTTCGACTATTGTTTTGAATGAAATTTCTCATTGTATCTCTTGCTGCTGCATTTCGTTGGTGATGTACAAAAATGCTGAGGATTTATGTGGATTTATTTGGTATCCAGCAACTTTGCTAAAGTTCTGAATTATTTCTTACAACTTTTTCTTAGAATCTCTAGCATCTGCAAAGAGTGACAGTTTGATTTCTTCATTACCTACTCTTGTTCATTTATTCTCTTTCTCCACTCTTATTGCCGAGACTAGCATTTCTAATACAATAATGAATAGTAATGATGATAGTGGGTAACCTTGTTTTCACTCCTGATCTTACTGGGAAAGATTCCAGTTTATCTCCCATTACATATTATGCTTACTGACAGTCTTAAATATATGCTCCTGACTATTTTAAGGAATAGTCCATTTATTCCTATACTCTCAAGAGTTTTTAGTAGGAATGGATGTTGTATTTTACCAAATGCTTTTTCTGCATCTATTGAGATGTTCATATGGTTTTTAATAAATTGATGATTAATATGGTCAATTATTACTAATAGTTTTCCTAATATTAAACCAGCCCTGAATTCCTGGTATAAATAACAGCAGCTGATGTGAAAAGCCCCTGCACTCAAACTGGAAGTGTCTGCCCAGAAACCACAGTCCCTACTTCAAAGGTTCCACTTCTCTACGAATTCCGAGGCTGCTTGCCTGGCCCTATGTGGATTAGATGTTTCCTCGGGCTGTGTCCCCGCTGTTCAGGCTCTTAAGTACCCCATGGTGAAGCCCCGGACAGCAGAAGGGGGCTTCACAGCCGTGCTGAGATCTGTTAGATCACTTCTGGATTGGGGTGGTTCTAGATCTAGCTTTATATTTTAAAGTGGCTTGATTTCTCTTGTGAACTGCTGTTTTATAAGCAGAGAAGAGCTACCAACCTGTGCCAGATTCCTCTATCTCAGTGGCTTCTCTGATCCCAGTGTTCTCCCCAGCCCGATCGGCACAGTACGCTAACACCTAACCCTCTGTGCTGGCCTTTTTTCTTCCTCCCCTTGGAACTGACCTTTTCTGTAGAGACTCCAGATTCTCTTCAGCTGGTATGTTGTGCTTCTAATCCTTGTGGTTTCTATCAGTGCAGCATTATTTTTGAGGCTGATTTAACTATTTGGTAATGAGGGAAGAAGGGAGCTTACAGATTTGTGTCTATCTTCCCCTGCCATCTTGGCTCCACCCCTGGCTGTAGCTTCTTCTGTTCATTATTGAACAAATGGAATTTATTTGATTCATCTCATTCTTGAAGAGAGCCATGTTCATCCGAATTGATCATCTTATACTATTGTTGTTGAAGTATATAATGATCTTCTGGTTTTGCTCTTTTCACTCAGCATCAGTTCATCTAAGTTTCTCCAGGGCTTTCTAAAATCATCATGTTGGTCATTTCTTATAGAACAAAATTTTTTTGTAAATTCATATACCACAATTTATTGAGCCATTCTTCAATTGATGGGCATCCACTCAGTTTCCAGTTTCTAGCCATTACAAAGATGGCTGCCACAAACATTTTTGCACATAAAGGTCCCTTTCCCTTCTTTACCATTTCCTTGGTATATAAGCCCAATAGTAACATGCTGGATCAAAGGATATGCAGAGTTTGATAACTTTTTGAGCATAGTTCCAAATCACTCTCCAGAATGGCTGGATGTATTCAGAATTACAGCAACAAAGTATCATTGTCCCAGTTTTCCCACATCCCCTCCAACATTCACCATTATCTGTTTCTGTCATCCTAGCCAATCTGAGAGGTGTTCTACCAAACATTTAAAGGACAATTAGTTTCAATTCTGTGCAAAATATTTGAAAAAATACGGAAAGAAGGAACCCTACCAAGTTTCTTTTACACCAGATATAGTGCTGATATGTAAATAAGGTAGGGTCAAAACAGAGAAAGAAAATTTTACATCCATTTCCCTAATGAATATTGATGCAAACTTCTTAAATAAAACATTAGCAAAGAGATTATAGAAAATTATCACCAGGATAATACACTACGACCAAGTAGGATTTATACTAAGAATGCAAGGCTGGTTCAATATTAGGGAAATATTAGTATAATTTACTATATCAATAACTAAGCTAACAGAAATCATATAATTCTCTTATATAACAGATGCAGAAAAAGTATTTGACAATATCCAGCACCCATTCCTTTTAAAAACACTAGACCACAAAGGAATACATGGAGGTTTCCTTAGCATGATCAGTAGCATCTGTCTAAAACCAACACAAACATCATATGTAATGGGGATAAACTGGAAGTATTCCCAATAAGATTGAGGTGAAGCAAGGTTGTACACACTATTACCATTGCCATTCAATATTGTATTAGAATTGGTAGCTTTAGCAATAAGAGAAGAAAAAGAAATTAAAGGAATTAGACTAAGTAATGAGAAAATAAAATTATCCCTTTTAGCAAACGATGATTCTATCCTTAAAAGAATCCTAGAGAATTCATTTTCAAAGTACTAGAAACAATTAACTTCAGCAATGTTTCAGGATATATGATAAATCTATATACATCATCCACATTTCCACATGTTACCAACAAAGTCCATCAGCAAGCGATACAAAGAGAAATTGCATTTAAAATAACTTAGATAATATAAAATATTTGGGACTCTTCCTGCCAAGGCAAAGCCAGGAACTCTATGAGCACAACTCTATGAACAGTTTCCACACAAATAAATTTAGATCTTAAAAACTGGAAGAACATCAAGTGTTCATGGATAGCCCAAACTAATATAATAAAAATGACAATATTACCTAAATTAATCTATTTATTCAGTGCCATATCAATCATACTGCCAAGAAACTACTTTACAGAGCTAGAAACAACAATAACAAAATTCATCTGAAACAACCAAAGATAAAGCATTTCAAGGAAACTAATGAAAAAAAAAATGCAGATGAATGTGATCCAAAACTATATTATAAACCAGAAGTCATCAAAATCATTTGGTACTGGCTAAGAAATAGACTAATTGATCAGTGGAATAAGTTAAGCTAACAAGACACAATAGTCAATAAATATCTAGTGTTTGATAAACCCAAAGACTCTAGCTTCTGGGGTAAGAACTCACTATTTGACAAAAATTGCTGGGAAAATTGGAAAATAGTATGGCATAAACTAAACAATGACCAATACCTAGCACCCTACATATCACAACAAGATCAAAATGAGTTCATGATTTGGACAAAAAGAGTGATACTCTAATGAATTTAGGAGAACAAGGAATAGTCTACCTTGCAGATCTGTGGAGAAAAGGAATTTGTGGCCAAAGAAGAACTAGAGGAGATTATGAAATGCAAAATGGATAATTTTCATTACATTAAATAAAAAGTTTTTGTACAAACAAAATCAATGCCGACATGATTAGAAGGGAAGCAGAAAACTGGAGATAAATTTTACATCTAAGTCTTCTTATAATGAACTCCTTTCTTAGAGAATTGACTCAAATTTATAAGAATGCAAGGCATTCTCCAACTGATAAATGGTCAAAAGATATGAACAAATAATTTTTAGATAAAGAAATTAAAACTACTTCTAGTCATATGAAAAGCTGCTCTAAATCACTATTGATCAAAGGAATACAAATTAAGACAACTCTGAGATACCACTACATGTCTCTCAGATTGGCAGAAAAAGATAACAGGAAAAGATGAGAAAAGTTGGAAAAGTGATAGGAAAAGTGGGATACTAATATTGTTTATGGAGTTATGATCTGATCCAACCATTCTGGAGAGCAACTTGGAACTATGCCCAAAGGTCTATCTAATTGTACATACCCTTTGATCCACAGTGTCTTTACTTCATCTGTATCCCAAGGACATCTTGAAAAAAAGAAAAGAACCCACATGTGCAAAAATGTGTGTAGCAAGGAACTGGAAATTGAGTACAGGACCATCCGTTGTGGAATGGTTGAATAAGCTTGGTATATGAATGTAATGGAATATTATTGTTATGTAAGAAAAGATCAGCAGGATGATTTCAGAGAGGCCTGGACAGATTACATGAAATGATGCTAAGTGAAGTAAGAGAGAACACTATATACAGTAACAACAGGATTATACAATGATCAATTTTGATGTACATGGCTTTTTTTCAATAATAAGGTGATTCAGGCCAGTTCCAATGGACTTAAGATGAAGAGAGCCTTCTGCATCATTGTCTAAGCTAACTTTTAGCAGGATATAGTTTCCTTCCTTATCTCTTTTAATTAGATCAATTTCTGCTTTTGCTTGATTTGAGATAAGGATGGCTTCCCCTAATTTTTTTGGCTTCACCTGAATCATAATATATTCTACTTCAACTGTTTACCTTTACTCTGTATGTATTTGCCTGCTTTAAGTGTGTTTCTTGTAAAAAAAACATATTGTAAAGTTCTTTTGATCCAGTCTGCTATCCGCCTCCATTTAATGGGAGAGTTCATCCCATTCACATTTATAGTTAAAATTACTAATTCTGTATTTCCTGCAATCAGATCCCCTAATTATGCTTTTTTCCCCCTTCTCCCCCCTGAACCCCTTCCTCAGTATTGAATTTATGGACCCCACATTTTAGTATCCCTCCCCCTCCTTTTAAATCACTTCCCCTTTCTTGTATCCTTCCCTTATTCCCCTTTTCCTTTTCCCTATTCCTCTCCCCCCTTATGAGGTGAGAGAGAATTCTCTGAAAAAAAAAATTTGTCAATTATTTACTCTTTGAACCTACTCTGATGAGAGTAAGATTCACACAATGTTTCTTCCCCACTCTAAATTCCCTTAGATGTAGAAGATTTTTTTTTTAATGTCTCTTCCTGGGATGTAGTTTCCCTCTTTTTATCTCTCCTTTCCCTGTTTCTGATACTATCTCCTTCCCTTTACTACTTCCCTTTTTATTGTTATATCAGTAAAATCAAATTATCCATGTAGACTTTCTGTATATCCACAACAGAGATACAGTTCTCAATAGTTCTTTTTACCTTTTTCTGCTTCTCTTGAGTCTTGTGGATGTAGATCAAACTTTTCTGTTTAAGTCTTTTTTTTTTTTCTTAGAAAGAAAAGGAATTCCTTTATTTCATTAAATGACCATCTTCTTCCATGAAAGAAAATGCTAAATTTAGCTGGGTAGTTTATTCTTGGTTGCAATTCTTGTTCTTTTGCCTTTCGGAATATCTGGTTCCAGGCCCTTTGATCCTTTAATGTAGAGGCAGCCAGACCTTGAGTGATCCTTATTGTGTCACCTTGATATTTGAATTGTTTTTTCCTACCTGTTTGCAATATATTTTCCTTAGTTTGGTAGTTCTTCAATTTAGCCACTATCTTCTGTGGAGTTCTTTTTTAGGGTCTTTTTCAGAAGGTGTTCAATGAATTCTTTCAATGACTATTTTCCCTTCTGTTTCTATTATCATTGGACAGTTCTCTTTGATGATTTCTTAGAATCTAAGCTTTTTTTCAATCATAATTTTCGGGAAGTCTAATGATCCTGAGATGATCTCTCCTAGATCTATTTTCCAGTTCTATAGATTTTCCCAGTAAATATTTGACGTTATTCTCCAGCTTTTCATTTTTGCTTTTGTTTTTGTTTTGTTTGACTGATTCTTGGTTTCTCAATGAATCATTCATTTGTATTCAGTCCTGATTTTTAATGAGTTATTTTCTTCATTCACATTTTTTAGTTCTTTTTTTATATGTCCAATTGAGTTTTTAAATGAATTATTTTGGTCTGTTAATTTTTTTTTTTTTCCATTTCACTATTTTTGTTTAAATTGAGTTATTTTATTTTTCCAAATCACAAATCCTACTTTCTTGGGAATTTTTTTCATGTTTTCCAATTCAGAAATCCTACTTTCCTGTGATATTTTAACCTTTTCCAATTCACAAATTTTGTCTCCCTGAACGTCCTGTGAATTCTTTATTTTTTCCAAATCAAATTTCAGGACAATTTTATCCTCTATCATAGTTTCTCTTTCCTTTCCCAATTTTTTTAATAGTCTCTTCTAGGAGAGAGTTATGTGATGGGGGGCAGGTATCATTACCCTTTAAGGTGTTATCTGGAAATTCTCTGCTGTTAGCCGCCTCAGGGTTGGATACCCGCTCTTTCTCTGTATAGAAGGTGTCAATAGTTCTCTTCAGCTTCTCACTAATTGTTAACACTCTGTGGGAAGTCTGCCTTTGGGTAAGAAATGTATCACCTTCCTCCCAGCAAAGATGGATGCAGCAATCCTGTGACTGGCCTAAGAGAGTGCTCTGGGAGAGAGTTCCCCTCGTCCCTCCCCAGAAATGCCTCAAAGGTGGTTAGCATAGCTGCGCTGTGAGGAGTGCCTAGTGAAGGACCCCTGCTGTGTGGCCTAGCAACTGTCTTGAGGTTTAAGGCTGAACAGTGAAAGCATCACAAACCCCGGCCAAGGCGTCCTATGAGGCCGTGGATATTAGCAGCTGACTTGAAAAGCCCCTGTGCTGAAACCGGAAGTGTCTGACGGGAAACCATGGTCCCTGCTGCAGAGATTCCATTTCTTTGGGAGTTCTGCTGTTGTTGGAGTTTCAATACTGCTAGAATTCCACTGCCTCAGACTGGGCCTTGTACTATGTGGATTAGAGCTGCCCCAAGCTGTGTCCCACGCTGTTCAGGTTCTTAACTGCCCCAAGGAGAAGCCCTGGACAGCAGAAGGCGGCTATGCTGAGATTGGTATTAGATCACTTCCGGATTGAGGTGTTTCTACGATCTGGCTTTATATTTTAAAATGGCTTTGATTTCTCTTCTGATCTGCTGTTTTATAAGCAGAGTAGAGCTCTCAGTTTATGCTAGATTCCTCTATTTCACATCTTCTCTGATCCTAGAGTTTTCCCCAACCTGTTTGGCACAGTGTGCTAGCACCTAACCCTTCCTGTGCTGATCTTTCTTTCCTCCCCTCAGAACCGACCTTTTCTATTGAAATTTCAGATTTTCTTCAGGTGGTAAGTTGTACTTCTAATCCTTTTGGTTTTTATCAGTCCACGAGGCTGATTTAACTAGTTGGTATTGAGGGAAGAAGGGAGCTTACACATTTGCATGTATCTTCTCTGCCTTCTTAGCTCTGCCCCCAATCCTATACTTTCAAGCCCAGAATTAATACTGAAATTAGACTTCAAATTTCTTTGTCCCTTCATTCATCCTTAACTTACTGGCTATTCCTTCTGGGAAGTTTTTTAGTTGCAGATATTGGACACCAACTCCCTTGAATATGATAACTAGGAAGGCAATTTCTTAACCTCTGGAAACCTGTCCACATGGACATCTTTCCTATATCTAACACTCTGATCTTTAGGGATTTGTTTTGAAAAATTCTCCAATATTTCCACTTCTTAACTAGGCTCCCAAGACTAGTCAACTAGAGTTGATTTTTTTTTCCTATAAGGAAACATTCAACAATTTTTATGCCTACTCCCCTTTAAAACTTCTTGAAAATTTAACTCTAGTTGTTGGTAACAAACAGTCCAAAGTAAATAAAAATGAGAATAACTTTCTGCTTTCCTTCTCTTTGGAAGAGTTTTCTTCTTTCAAAAGAGGGTGTGATTGTTCCCAGGATGGTCATATGTCTGAACAGCAGGTGGTGAGGAATCTCTCTCCCTAAGCCTGGTGGTTCTATAACAAATTATACCTTTTTGAAGGTGTTGGAACAGAACAATGGAGTGGAGAATCTCACTTCTCATCCATACCCATCAAGGGATTCATCCTAGGATGAACCTTAACATAATATGAGCAGGTGAAAGTTCCTTCTCAAGCATTTTAAGAAATTTCTCTACTGATGAGAAGAATGATGACTTCTTGTTGAATGAATTTAAAGGCAAAAAAAAAATAGATTTTAACCCTACCAACAGGAAGTTGTAAAATTACATAGGTGGCTAGCTGGCTGAAATTAAGGAATTAGCAATTCTACAGCTGTATCTCTTCCCAGACTTCAGAAAACAAAAATAAGACAAGTAGAGAAAAATAACCCATAGTATACCCTTAAAATTTTAAAAGGAGGGCCATATAATACATATAAATATAGATTTTGATTGGTACAAAACTTAAAAATTGAGATAAATTAGGGCCCTTCTGAAAAGAAAAAGAATTTAGTGTTAATGAAGGCAAACTTTAATTCTGAAGAGGCTTACCTAAACTCAAGAAAATTTGTGTGCAGATAGGGAGGCACTTATATTTATGGGCGATCCCTCCATGAAATTGCCACTTTGTGAGCACTTTCTTTTTGGGTCTTGGCAGGGACTGGTCAAAAGAGCATCAGTATTCCACCAAGAAGCTATCATTTTGGAAATTAAAATTATCCCGCCTAAATGAGAAGAGCCTGAGGCTGAACTCAAAGCCTATGTCACTGTTTTAAAGGGTCCACAGTTCTCTGAAATGAAGTGAACCTCAGCTCTTCCTCACAATCTGGGATACTTCCTCATTCTAGGTCCCAATTTTTATAGGGTTAAATGTCTGGACATTCAAGAACAGCTATAAGAGATTAATTATTAATTATTATTATTAATTAAGCAAACTCATGTCAGCAGGGTGGCAAGGTGAGTGAGGTAAGGAATATCCCACAGATGGACGGGATTCTCCTTAGTTTGGTTATGAGAAAATGGTATAAATCATCTTGAATTGAGTGATCTAAGTAATCTTAAGATGGTCACCTGGTCCTATGGGACCAGTGATTGATTCAGAAGTACAAGAATATTTGGAGGGACTTTGCATATAGTTATTATGACTGCCACAATGGACTTGGTCTCCATGAGAAGGGGAATACAAGGATGGAGTTAACTTTCTATATGATTAAGCAACTGAACTTAGGATTCTGTAGATCCTAGCTCTCAGGTCTTACATACAGAACTTTGATAGTATTCCATCAAATTGATAAATACTGATTAGAATGAAGTAAGGATTCAAATGAATTATTTCTCAAATTTCAACTCACAAATGTATATTATTTCTTCCTTTATTTAAAACATGTAAATTTTCTTGACACATCCTAAGTATTCCTGAGTTGGGCTGGAAACTGGATCCCAATTCAAATTTGGCTTTCTAGGGCATCCCATTGGAGAAGGCCAGTAAGATGTAGATGGAAGCTCAGCTATAGCTAGGGGAAAAAAGAAAGAAGAAAAAATAATTGATACATTTAAGTATATGCTTCTGTGTGTGTGTGTGTGTGTGTGTGTGTGAGTGTGTGTGTGTGTGGGTGCGTGTGTGTGTGTTTTTCTCCTGGCACTAAGGATTCATTATATCAAGGAATCAGGAAATGTCACTGGTAAAACTGAGTCTTAAAGAGTTTTCTGAACATTTTGAAGATAAGTGACTTGCCTATGTTTTCATGTTCTAATATTTCATAGGAAGGACTTCAATTCAAGTTTTCCTAGAAATCATCTAGTTGTTTTGAAATTCAAATCAGATAAAATATGAAATGCATATGTATATTTCAGATCTATGTTGATTTTGGAGCAACTCATCAAATTGTTTACATAATAGTATTCTTTTATCTTTGTAGTAAAAGTCAATATATGAGTTGCAATTATAGTTATATTCATGGTAGTCTATTTACTTAAGCTCCTGCTGAGTTGTATTTCTTATTTAATTATGTATATTGTTGCCTCTGGACTCACAATGAAACCAACCATGCCAATTATTTTATTTGACTATTTGAAGAAATGTAAATCATTCTTTGATTTAGCTATGACTTCTTTTTTTGTTGTTGTTATATCTATAACAGGAGTTGTATTCACCTGATAGCGTGAGAGTTGGACCTTTGTTCTGAATTTGGAGCTATGCCCCTAAAGAGTGTGTAAAAATGCTCACTGATATTGTCATTAATCTTGGATTATCGCTCACATCTGGAAAGTAAGGAATGCTTTCATAAAAGAATCAATGGTCACTTTACATTGGTGAAGAGGAGGGAGGTGGCACTGGACAAGCATCATAATGGAATTTTTTAAAGTATATTTACAAATCAGGCATAGCATAAAATTATGATAGTTTATTTATGAATCATTTGGACATACCATCATCAATTGTAGTTACAGGGTTTTCCAACTCCTGCTGCATCTGAAATAACATTAAAATTATATTTCAGAAAAATGAAGAAAATGAGGAATAAGATAATACAAAGGACTCAAGAAATCTTTTTTAAAAATTGCAGACATCCAAAGAAATTCTCCATCAGCTTTTGCAAAGTGATATAAAGTAGAGTATATTATGTGTCTAAAGTATTAGCAATGTTCTCAGCAATACAATGATTCAAGATTATTGTGAAGGACTTATGTTGAAAAATACTATCCACATCTGGATAGAGAAGGAACTGATTGTGTCAGAATACAGATTGAAGCAAATATATTTTTTACTTAATGTTTCTTCAGATAGGTGGGAGAAAATCTGTTTTTTTTTGGTAGCAACATGACTTAGATGGAAGTGTTTTTGCATATCTTTACATGTAGCTTTTCAGTGGGAGGATAAAGTGTAGTTATGGTGGGGAGAGAGGAAGGAAGAGAATCTGGAACTCCAAGTTCTAAAAATAAATATAAAAATGATTGTCATGTAATTGGTTAAAGGAAAATATTAAATTTAAAATGGGAAAAATAAAATAAGAATTCCATTTAGAAAAACCCTAAAATTGTGGATGAAAATATTTCACCCAGCAAAGTTAAGTACACTATTGAATAAAAACAAAAGGACATTCAATAAAATGTCACATTTTCAGGATTTTCTCTCAAACAAACCTGGATTTAATAGAGAATTTTACATATAAGGGCCAATATAAAAAAAAGAATTTCTCTCTTTCTCTTACACATGCGTGCATGTCAGTATGTTATCCCTTCTTGGCATAGACACACCAAGAAGGGTATAGTAATGCAACAAAAATCTTTAAAGAATTAAGAGGGGAAGGAAGAGGATAAGGTGGGGTACAGAAATGTATTTAACTGAATAGCATTGGGATAAGAGGTGTAGATTAATATGTATAGGATTAAGAGGAAGGTATAAGGCTAGAGGAGAAGATAAAAATGATATCCATGGTGTTTGGGCAGGGGGCAGGGGCAGCTTGGAGATAAAGTAATAACAAGGCCAGTCAACAGATAGAAGTCAAGTAGAACAGTTAGAAAGGATGGTGAAAAGAAGATACAAACACCAATATAATACCAATGATCAGGAGCAAAATTTATTTTTAAAAATATATAAAAAGTAATCATTGAACTCTGACAAAATCAAAGTTGAAAAAAGATTATAGTAAGAATGAAATCTACATTATGTCAACCATATTAATATTTTAGAAAAATATATGTGTAGGTACATATAAGTATATGTGAGTATATATTATATATATTTGGCTTAACTGAAGCTTTCTTTGGAAAGGTCGAGAAAAGAAGGAAAGGTACATAAAAATAAAAAAATACACAGTAGAGAGCAAAAGAAAACCTAGAAGGAAGCAAAACTAGAAGAAAACTGGACATTTATGAATATAATGCCTTTTATATTATATACATGTAGGGGAGTGAAACTGTGTTTCCTTTAACATTATCACTGTGAAACTGTTCCCTTTGATCTATACAAAAAGAGAGTTGGGAGTCTCAGGCATTCCTGGGAACACAAGTTAAGCATCATTATTCTATCAGAAATCTTGGTCAAAAAGCACTCCATTAATCTTTTGGGGATGCCAGAACCTTTCTGGAAATTCCAATGGGAGATCTGGGTCAGATACTGATAAGCATTTAGACCTGGGGACTTTGGCTTCTTTTTTCAACCTGAAACTTGAGCATCAAGATTCCTATTTAAAGGGCAAATTCTGAACTCATTCATTGCAGAATATCCAAAGGATTCTGCCTGCTGAGAAGGCATTCTCATCTCAGTGCCAGCCTCAATTTCCCTATTAGGACTTTGCCACTAAAGAAGTCAGTGTCTTAGAAAACTAGCTTCCAATCCAACAATAAACTTCCATGTTTGCCAATTAATAGTTCAGGTTCTTGAATTCTATCACAAAGAACTTGCACCTCTGAACAAAAGGGGATTTCCACAACTCTCTGACTGCTACTAACCTCATCATATGTTTCCTTGAATTAAAATTTGTTGCTAAATATTTTGAATGCTTCCCAGTGTTCTATCCAGCACATGACAAGGTTGTTGTTTTTTTTTTATCTGTTTTTTTTTTTCTTATTTTATGTTTAAGTTTTAAGTCAATAAATACATACAAAAGAAAGGAAATGATTTTAACATGCTAAATTATTGAACCCCATTTAATAAGAAAAAATATATTAAATTGGTTTTCTCAAATCCCATCTTCCTAATCCTTTAAAATATAGTGTAAACTACAGGATTTTTCTTCCCATCAGGTTTGTATCATTGGAGTAAACAATGATTACAAAAAAAAAAAAAAAAAAAAAAAAGAATAAAAAAAAGCATTAATATGGAGGATATTTTTTTAATAGTTTTAGACCAATGTGCTTCAAGTCACAAAGAGAGATTCAAAAAGAACATTAATGAATGTAGACTACATACCTTTTCATGATTAAATCATCATTAGATTAAAGGACTGACAGTTGTGGATTTTTAAAAAAATATTTAAAATATAACCTTTAAACTTTAAAAAAAAAAACCCTAAAAACTTTAAAACATTATCAAGAATTTTAAATTATTATTATGTAAATGTGTGTGGAATAGAGAGCAATAAGGTGAAGATTTTTACAGGATTATATGTATTATTTTTCTATATTTTGTTTTCATTTTTTCTGTGTTTCTTCTATTGATGGTGGTTGAGATCCCTTTAAGATTCCTTTCTGATTCCCCAACCCCCATGGCTGACCTTTGATTCACAAATGCTAGCCAAAAAGCATCCTTTTAAATTCCAATGATAATCGGGCCCAACCCCCACTGGATCTGAATTAACTTGAGTTTTTCCCAACCCCCACAGTTTAAACCCATTGAATTCTACTCAACACTGACCCTGGCTGAAAGCTTGCCAGGAGCTTGGGACTCCACCAACAAGCCCCCTTTAAGTATAAAAAGAGCCAAACTGGAGCTATCTATTTGCAGGAGCCCTTCCCCACAAAACATGCTATTCTTCTGGCCATGTAAGGGTTCCTGCCCACCCAGCAACTACCTTTGGCCCTGGCATCTTTCTACATTTAACTTTATTTCCAAATTTCTACAATAAACCGTTTTATCAATCTAGTTTTCATGACTGTCAATTCATTTCCAGGGGACACTGCACTGTATTGGGACTATCTTTGCACAGACCACAACAGGGTTCCCCCTTTCCTATCTCTCATCACTATGACCTCTATATTATGTGTAGGCTCATATTTACTTGAACATTGGCCAGCTATAACCATATTTACTTAACCTGAGCTGATGACATTTATCAGTATTTGACATTTATGGATATTTAATCTATTAGCTGGACCACTATCTGCTTCATTAAGCCTGAAGGGCTGATTTTCTGTTTCCTAGAAATCAGGAGATTATGGGGAAACAGAAACCTTCCATTGCAATCTCTCCAAATAGCAACAACCCATTAGATGCCTTTCCTCCCCTTCTCAATGCCATCTTACTTGTGATGTAATCTCTTGTGTAAAAGTTATGTATTTTTACTACTTCTTTAGCCCTCCAACTGGGAGCTTTCTTTCTCTTTCTTATCTGGAGATGGGAGGGCTCATCTTTGGAAGGTTTTCAATAAACAAATTTTCTGCCTTCTACTGAATGGTCTCTGAGTAGTCATTTTGGGTAAGGGTCTTCTATATCCCTCACAAAGTGATCATTTTTTTTATCACAAAAATACATAGGCATGGAAATCAACTAAACAGAATATTTTATATTAAATCTTTAGCATCAAAGAGGAGAAAATAAGATCTAAATGACTACCTTTGCAAAGCAGGCTTCCCTGCCATTTATTGAAGTCTGTGTTTCTCCAAAAAAATATTTTGAATTTCTTCCAGAAAGGTCCAGATAATTATCAAGAACATGGTCCTGAAGTGGCTCCACAAAGGAACTTGTAGTAAATCTGTTGATTAAAGTTATACTCTTTAGTATTTCATTCTAAAATGTCTGCATTTTAGTATGCAATAACTAGTCTCTCATTAGTTCTGTGAACATTTCAAAGCATATAAAGGGCTAACATTTTTTTTTAATGGTTGTAGTTTTTCGTTAATACTATCACAATTGTGACTTGTCCCTGAATAGTTTCTTCACTCTGAAAACAATTACAGTATATAAAGTTATAAAAGTTTTTTACTCAATTGAATTATTTCCATTAAGATCCTATAATGGTACAAAGAAAATTAGTGAAGAAAAAGTTGTTGTTGTTTTCCAGAATGGTCCAGGGAAAGACACACACACACACACACACACACACACAAATAACAAAAAAAATACTTGCAAATCCTGGATTCCTTATTAATCTGATTTTAAAGAAGCCACTAAAAGCACTTTATTACATAAATTCATATGGAAATTACTAAAGTAGTTTTAAGGGACCAGTTAGCAACCAAATCAAGGTTAAAACAAAGACTATGCTGAAGCTAAAAAAAAAAAAAAAATAGTTTTGAGGCTCTCAAATGGATGCAGACCACAAAATCGCCATTGTCATTGTGCAAAGGAGACTCACCTATTCTGCTTTTTTAAAAAATAAATATTACCTTGGTTATACAATACTTTAATTTAAATTCCAATGGGGGCTAAGTCCTACAGTCCTGGTTGTCACTATTAGGACAAGAGTAGTTACAATGTCTAATATATTTCTATGACTGATACTGTTAATACATATCCCAAAACACTTTAAAACTTTTAGTCTTGTAATTTCGTGAAATCATAATAATGTTTATTCTAATTTTCAACTTTCTCATTCCATCCTCGAAGGGCTAATCTGTTTCACATAGTGAAAAGAAATAATAGGGCATATAAATGTGACATGATTAAAAATTAGTAACTTTTATTGGATCCTTATCATTGCATTAAGCACTAACCAGGCTTCCTAAAAGTTCCTTAATCAAACATCCTGATTTTAAAGATGAAGCAAAGGTAAAGTGATTTGTCTTAGTGAAGAAGATACCCTGAAATGCTAAAAAATCCTTGAAGGAGAAAATCTCCTTCAATTCTGCCTCAGTTTGGAATCCTGCCCCCTGGGAAACAAGACAAGCAATGTCATTCTATTATCTAGGTGGGGCTGATTTAGGCCTGAGCAAAAGAATTCCAACCCTATTCAATTATTTCCTATTCAATTCAAATTTCAGCTGAAGCTGAAACCCAGCTTGTAGATGAGCCAACTTGGAACTCCACCCTCTAGCCCCCATCAGCTTGTAGCCAAAGTTCCTATTATAAAAGAGCCAATCTAAAACCCCTCTCTTTGCAGAAGTTCTAAACATGACAAGCTATGCCATGCTAGACTACACCATGCTATGCCAAGGAAGCCTCTGCCCACTGGAATAATATTCTTTTCCAGTGTTACCCTCTCTTTACCCTCACTTATTTCCCTAAAGAGACTTTATGCCTTTCTGTCAGGATTTCTAACCTTAATTCCCAATCCCTATAAAAAACCTCTTTTGTCAATCTAAGTTTTTGGGTTTTTAAATTCCTTTACATAGAATCTCTGCATTGCCAGAAGAAGGTTCCCCAAAACTCCCTACCCTTGTGCTGAATCCCAAGAGGGTGCAGGGGAGCCAAACCTCTCCATTCGGTTTCCTGAACCACAAACCTACCACTAGACCTTTTCATTTAAGTCCCTGATCACCAGAAAATCTCATTTTGGTTCCCTAAATCTAGAACTTGTCATTTGATTCTCTACTAAATGGAACCCCAAAACCTAAACTTCATCATATTTTTGGTTCCCATATTGGGAGCCCCAAAATTAGACCTCATCTCATCACCAGGGCATACAGGTACAAGCACCAGAGGAAGATTTGAAGCAAAGTCCTCTGACTCTGTAGCCAGGGTACCATCTTCCCACTGCATTCCTTTGTACCTAGTTAACATTTTAAAATATATTTTACTAATATTTATACAAGTATAATCTCTACAGTTAACCCCCCCCCAATTCCTGTTGAGGTCACAGATATGGTCATTAATGATTTGTTACATTCCAAATGGAAAAATTACTAATATTTTTTCAGGTCCCAATTATATATTCATTTTTATTTTATACTTTTTATTTTGTTTTATTTTTTTTTTTATTTTTTTTTTTATTATATATATATATATTTTATAATATTATCCCTTGTATTCATTTTTCCAATTTACCCCCCCTCCCTCTATTCCCTCCCCCCGACGACAGGCAATACCATACATTTTACATGTGTTACAATATAGTCTAGGTACAATACATGTGTGCGAATATCATTTTCTTGTTGCACAATAAACATTAGAATCCGAAGGTACATGCAACCTGGGCAGACAGATATTAGTGCTAACAATTTTCATTCCCCTCCCAGTGTTTCTTCTCTGGGTGCAGCTACCTCTGTCCATCATTGATCAACTGGAAGTGAGTTGGATCTTCTTTATGTTGAAGATTTCCACTTCCATCAGAATACATCCTCATACAGTATTGTTGTTGAAGTGTACAGTGATCTTCTGGTTCTGCTCATTTCACTCAGCATCAGTTGATTTAAGTCTCTCCAGGCCTCTCTGTATTCCTCCTGCTGGTCATTTCTTACCGAGCAATAATATTCCATAACCTTCATATACCACAATTTACCCAACCATTCTCCAACTGATGGACATCCATTCATCCTCCAGTTTCTAGCTACAACAAAAAGAGCTGCCACAAACATTTTGGCACATATATGTCTCTTTCTGCTCTTTAGTATTTCTTTGGGATATAATCCCAGTAGTAGCGCTGCTGGGTCAAAGGGTATGCACAGTTTGATAACTTTTTGGGCATAATTCCAGATTGTTCTCCAGAATGGCTGGATTCTTTCACAACTCCACCAGCAATGTATTAGTGTCCCAGTTTCCCCACATCCCCTCCAACATTTGTCATTATTTGTTCCTGTCATCTTAGCCAATCTGACAGGTGTGTAGTGGTATCTCAGAGTGGTCTTAATTTGCATTTCTCTGATCAGTAGTGATTTGGAACACTCTTTCATGTGAGTGGATATAGTTTCAATTTCTTCCTCTGAGAATTGTCTGTTCATATCCTTTGACCATTTATCAATTGGAGAATGTTTCGGTTTCTTATAAATTAGGGTCAGTTCTCTATATATTTTGGAAATGAGACCTTTGTCAGAACCTTTGTTTTTAAAAATATTTTCCCAATTTGTTACTTCCCTTCTAATCTTGTTTGCATTAGTATTATTTGTACAGAAACTTTTTAGTTTGATGTAATCAAAATCTTCTATTTTGTGATCAATAATGATCTCTAGTTCTCCTCTGGTCATAAATTCCTTCCTCCTCCACAAGTCTGAGAGGTAGATTATCCTCTGTTCCTCTAATCTATTTATTATCTCCCTCTTTATGCCTAAATCATGGATCCATTTTGATCTTATCTTGGTATATGGTGTTAAGTGTGGATCCATATCTAATTTCTGCCATACTAATTTCCAGTTTTCCCAACAGTTTTTTCCGAATAATGAATTTTTATCCCTAATGTTGGAATCTTTGGGTTTGTCAAAGATTAGATTGCTATAGATGTGCCCTTTTTTGTCCTTTGTATCTAATCTGTTCCACTGATCTACCGGTCTATTTCGTAGCCAATACCAAATGGTTTTGGTGACTGCTGCTATATAATATAGCTTTAGATCAGGTACACTTAGACCACCTTCCTCTGAGTTTTTTTTCATTAGTTCCCTTGCAATTCTTGACCTTTTATTCTTCCATATGAATTTTGTTGTTATTTTTTCTAGGTCATTAAAATAGTTTCTTGGGAGTCTGATTGGTATAGCACTAAATAAATAGATTAGTTTGGGGAGTATTGTCATCTTTATTATATTCGCTCGGCCTATCCAAGAGCACTGAATGTCTTTCCAATTATTTAAATCTGACTTTATTTTTGTGGCAAGTGTTTTGTAATTTTTCTCATATAATTCCTGACTTTTCTTTGGTAGATGGATTCCCAAATATTTTATACTCTCAACATTTGTTTGGAATGGAATTTCTCTTTGTATCTCTTGCTGTTGCATTTTGTTAGTGATATATAAAAATGCCGAGGATTTATGTGGATTTATTTTGTATCCTGCCACTTTGCTGAAATTTTGAATTATTTCTAGTAGCTTTTTAGCAGAGTCTTTGGGGTTCTCTAAGTATACCATCATGTCATCTGCAAAAAGTGATAGTTTGATTTCCTCATTTCCTACTCTAATTCCTTGAATCTCTTTCTCGGCTCTTATTGCCGAGGCTAGCGTTTCTAGTACTATATTGAATAGTAATGGTGATAGTGGGCAACCTTGTTTCACTCCTGATCTTACTGGGAAAGGTTGCAGTTTATTTCTATTGCATATTATGCTTACTGACGGTCTTAAATATATACTCCTGATTATTCTAAGGAATAATCCATTTATTCCTATACTCTCAAGAGTTTTTAGTAGGAATGGATGTTGGATTTTGTCAAATGCTTTTTCTGCATCTATTGAGATGATCATATGGTTCTTATTAATTTGATTATTAATATGGTCAATTATATTAATAGTTTTCCTAATATTAAACCAGCCCTGCATTCCTGGAATAAATCCTACTTGATCATAGTGTATTATCTTGGAGATGATTTTCTGAAGTCTTTTTGCTAATATCTTATTTAAGATTTTAGCATCAATATTCATTAAGGAGATTGGTCTATAATTTTCTTTCTCAGTTTTTGATCTACCAGGTTTAGGTATCAGTACCATGTCTGTGTCATAAAAGGAGTTTGGTAGGACTCCTTCATCCCCTATTTTTTCAAATAATTTATATAACATTGGGGCTAATTGTTCTTTAAATGTTTGGTAGAATTCACATGTGAATCCATCTGGCCCTGGGGATTTTTTCCTGGGGAGTTGATTAATAGCTTGTTCTATTTCTTTTTCTGAAATGGGACTATTTAAGCAATTTATCTCCTCCTCTGTTAATCTAGGGAGCCTATATTTTTGGAGAAAGTCATCCATTTCACTTAAGTTATCAAATTTATTGGCATAAAGTTGGGCAAAGTAACTCCTTATTATTTCTCTAATTTCCTCTTCATTGGTGGAAAGATCCCCCTTTTCATTTGTAAGACTATCAATTTGATTTTCCTCTTTCTTTTTTTTGATCAAATTTACCAAAGGTTTATCTATTTTATTGGCTTTTTCATAAAACCAACTCTTGGTTTTATTTATTAATTCAATAGTTTTTTTACTTTCAATTTTATTGATTTCTCCTTTTAATTTTTGTATTTCGAGTTTAATTTTTGGTTGGGGGTTTATAATTTGGTCTTTTTCTAGCCTTTTAAGTGGTAAGCCCAATTCGTTAATCTTCTCTTTCTCAATTTTCTTCAAATAAGCCTCTAAAGATATAAAATTTCCCCTTATTACTGCTTTAGCTGCATCCCAAAGATTTTGATATGATGTCTCATCATTATCATTATCTTGGGTGAAATTGTTAATTGTTTCTATAATTTGCTCTTTCACCCAGTCATTCTTTAAGATGAGATTATTCAGTTTCCAATTACTTTTTGGTCTATTTACCCCTAACTTTTTACTGAATGTAGCTTTTATTGCATTGTGATCTGAGAAGAAGGCATTTATTATTTCTGCCTTCCTACATTTAATTTTGAGATCTTTATGTCCTAATATATGGTCAATTTTTGTATAGGATCCATGAACTGCTGAGAAGAAAGTATATTCCTTCCTATTGCCATTCAGTTTTCTCCAAAGGTCTATCATACCTAGTTTTTCTAATGTTCTATTTACTTTTTTAATTTCTTTCTTGTTTGTTTTGTGGTTTGATTTGTCTAAATCTGAGAGTGCAAGGTTGAGATCTCCCACTATTATAGTTTTACTGTCTATTTCTTCTTGCAGTTCTCTTAACTTTTCCTTTAGAAAGTTAGATGCTATACCACTTGGTGCATATATGTTTAGTATTGATATGGCTTCATTATTTATGCTACCTTTTAGCAGGATATAGTTTCCTTCCTTATCTTTTTTAACGAGATCTACTTCTGCTTTTGCTTGATCTGAGATAAGGATAGCTACCCCTGCTTTTTTGGCTTTACCTGAAGCATAATAAGCTCTGTTCCAACCTTTTACCTTTACTCTGTATGTATCTCCCTGCTTTAAGTGTGTTTCCTGTAGACAACATATTGTAGGGTTCTGCTTTTTGATCCAATCTGCTATCCGTCTCCGTTTGATGGGATCGTTCATCCCATTTACATTTACAGTTAAAATTACTAATTCTGTATTTCCTGCCATCGTATTATCCCCAGATTATACTTTTTTCCCTTGACCCCCCTGATCCCCCTCCCCGATATTTGATTTACAGACCCCCCTTGTGACGCGCAACCCTCCCTCTTTTTTTTTTTTTTTTTTTTTTTTAGGATCCCTCCCCCCTCCCTCCAAGTCCCTTCACTTATTCTCCTTTTCCTTTCCCCTTTTCCTCTCCCCCCTTTTAATGAGGTGAGAGAAAATTCTCTGAAAAACAAATATGTTAATTATTTACTCTTTGAGCCTCTTCTGATGAGAGTAAGATTCACACAATGATTCTCCCCCTCACTAAGTTCCCTCAGATATGGTGTATTTTCTATGTCTCTTCCTGGGATGTAGTTTCCCTCTTTTTATCACTCCTTCCCCTTTTTCTGAACCGACCTCCTTCCCTTTACCACACCCCCCTTTTTTTCTTTTATATCAGTAAAATCAAATTATCCTTGAGTATTTTTTATATACCCACAACAGAGTTACAGTTCTCAAGGGTTCTGTTTACCTTTTTCTGTTTCTCTTCAGTCTTGTGGATGTAGATCAAATTTTTTGTTTAAGTCTGGTTTTTTTCTTAGAAACATATAGAATTCCTCTGTTTCATTGAATGACCATCTTCTTCCATGGAAAAAGATGCTAAACTTAGCTGGGTAGTTCATTCTTGGTTGCAGTCCTTGATCTTTTGCCTTTCGGAATATCAGGTTCCAGGCCCTTCTATCTTTTAATGTGGAGGCAGCCAGATCTTGGGTGACCCTTATTGTGGCACCTTGGTATTTAAATTGTTTTTTTCTAGCTGCTTGCAGGATTTTCTCCTTTGTGTGGTAATTCTGCAGCTTAGCCACAATATTCCGTGGTGTTCTTTTTTTAGGGTCTATTTCAGAAGGAGTTCGATGAATTCTTTCCACATCTACTTTCCCTTCTGTTTCTATTATCTCTGGACAGTTCTCTTTGATAATTTCCTGTAAAATAGAATCTAGGCTCTTTTTTTGGTCATAGTTTTCTGGAAGTCCAATAATCCGCAGATTATCTCTCCTAGATCTATTTTCCAGGTCTATAGATTTTCCCAGTAAGTATTTGACGTTGTTCTCCAGCTTCTCATTTTTTTTGTTTTGTTTGACTGATTCTTGGATTCTCTGTGAATCATTCATTTCTATTTGTTCCATCCTGACTTTTAAGGAGTTATTTTCTTCTTTCACAGTTTTTAGTTCTTTTTGTAAATGCCCAATTTCGTTTTTAAATGAATTATTTTGCTCTATTGAATTTTTTTCCATTTCCCTAATTTTTTTTTTTGAGAATTATTTTCTTTTTCCAATTCAGAAATTCTATTTTCTTGAGACTTTTTTATCTTTTCCAATTCAGAAATCCTACTTTCCTGTGTTTTTTTAACCTTTTCTAATTCACTAATTTTGTTTCCCTGCATCTCCTGTGAATTCTTTATTTTTTCCAACTCCAATTTCAGGACATTGTTATTCTCTATCATAACTTCTCTTTCCTTTCCCCATTTTTCTTCGATCTCCCTCAATTTCTTAAGAGCTTCTTCTAGGAGAGAGTTATGTGATGGGGGGCAGGAATCGTTCCCCTTTAGGTTGTTATCTGATTCTCTGCTGTCAACTTCCTCGGGGTTGGACACCCGCTCTTTCTCTGTATAGAAGGAATCTATGGTTTTTCTAGCTTTTTTGCTCATACTTAGAAAAAATCTTTTGGGGTCTGTCCCTGGGGTAGGAAATTATTTACTTCTTTACCAGCTTCCTCCCAGACCGGATGGATGCAGCGGCTCCTGAGCCTGAGCTAAGAGAGAGCTCTGGGAGAGAGTTCCCCACCCCCTCCCTGGAGGTGCCTCAGAGGTGATTAGCACTACTGTGCTTCGAGGGCGTAGAATAGTGAAGACAGCAAGAAGCTCAGCCTATGTGTCCGGGTGGGGAGTGGGTGTCTGCAGCAGGTGACGTAAGAAGCCCCTGCGCTCAAACTGGAAGTGTCTGCCAGAAACCGCGGTCCCTAGTTCAAAGGTTCCGCTTCTCTGGGACTTCCTGGAGCTGAGTTCCACTCCCTCCAGCTAAGCTAGGCAGTTTGTGTTGCCTTGGGCCGTATCCACCCACTTGTCAGTCTCTTAACTATTCTCAGGAGGTAGCTGAGGCCACACCCCCTGGTGCCGAGATCTGTGCCTGAGTCACCCCCAGGATTGGGGAAAATCTAATCTGAGTTTTAAAATATTTTGGCTTTCTCTTCTGAACTGCTAAATAATTAGCAGAGAAGAGCTAACAGCCTGTGCCAGATTCCTTTACCTCAGTGGCTTCTCTGATCCCAGAGCCCCTCCCAGCGCAATGGGCGCAGTGTGCCCCTACCCCACCGTCTGTGCTGGTCTTTCTTATTCCTCCCCTGAGAACTGACCTTTCCTGTTGAAACTCCAGATTCTCTTCAGCTGGTAAGTTGTGCTTCCAGTCCTTGTGGTATCTATCAGTCCTGAGCTAATTTTGATACTTAATTTATCTAATTGGTTGTGAGGGAGTGAGGACGTTCACTGAGTCGTGTGTTTCCTCTCCGCCATCTTGGCTCCGCCCTCTGTTTTATTTTTTTTAACATTGACCCTTGAAAAAACCCTTGTGTTCCAATTTCTGGCTCCTTTCTCACCCCATTCCCCAGATATCAAGAAATCCAATATAAATTAAACATGATAAAAATATAAATTAAATATGATATAGGCATACATATTAAATACAATTATCTTGTTGCACACACACAGATAAGATCTAAAAGTTAAAAAAGAGAGAGAAAGAGAAAGAGAGAGAGAGAGAGAGAGAGAGAGAGAGAGAGAGAAAAGAAAATTCAATCAAAACACAGCAAAAAGAGTGAAAATGCTGTTATACACCATCAGTTTCCACAGTCCTCTCTCTGGGTGTAGATGGCTCCCATCATCCCAAGATCATCAATAGACCTGAATCATCTCACTGGAGAAAAGGGTCACATTCATGAAAATTGATTATCGTATAACTTTGCCATATATAATAATTGCCTGGTTCTGCTCATTTCACTTAGCATCAGTTTATGTATGTCTCCCCTGGTCTCTCTGAAATCATTGTGTTGATTTTTTCTTACAGAACAATAATATTCCATGACATTCATATACCATAACTTATTCAGCCATATTCCAACTGATGGACATCCACAAAGGTTCCAGTTTCTTGCCACTACAAAAGGAGCTGCCACATTTTTGCATATGTGGGTCCCTTTCCCTCCTTTAAGATATTTTCAGGACATAACACCATAGAAACATTGCTGGATCAAAGGGTATGCAGTTTGATAATTTTTTGAGTAGACCTCTGTCCAGAATGGGTGGTTCCATTCACAGTTCCATCAAAAATGTATCAATGTCCCAGTTTTCCCACATCCCCTCCAACATTGTTCATTATTGTTTCCTGTCATCTTAGCCAATCTGACAGGTATGCAGTGGTATCTCAGAATCGTCTTAATTTGCATTTCTCTGATCAATAGTGATTTGGAACTCCTTTTCACATGACTAGAAATGGTTTCAGCTTGGGTCCTTTGACCCAAATGGAAAAATTTAAAAGCAATTAAAAGTTTAAGTATTTTTTCTTCCTTTCTGTGTTTAGGTGTACCTGTATTCTTGAAAATAATCCTTTTTGCATCTCTCTAGTTTTGCTTTAGTCTCTTGATGTGATATTTGCATTTTTAAGAATTCAGCTTCCAGTTCTTGAATCTAAACAAAATGTAAAACAAGAAGAAACTTAACAAAAATGCCTAATTCTATCTTAAAAATTATAAATTTTTTGTTACCATATTCTGCTAGTTTTCCTTCTATTTTCAGTCAGTGATTCAGAGAGCAATTCTGAATTCCTAAAAATAGATTCTAACTTTGAAGGAACTCATGATCAAGGTCAACTAAATTACATTTGAATATTTTAAGAAAAGATTATTTCTATTGGATGATAGTTCACTAGTTCTTTTCCTAGAGCTAATATGTTAGATCATTATAAAATCAATGGTTATTTTGAAAAAAAATATCTCCAGAATTTTTCAAAATGTTTTCTTCCAATTTAAATATTAACCAAACAAAAATAAAAAAAAAACTCATGCTTAATTGTTTTTATATTATGTCAATTATTTTTTTTTTAAACTTAATAGTATATATGGTTATTTTTACTTAAGATTTCAAAGGTATAAAAAAGAACCTGGATGGATAAATAAAAATAGATTTGGAGGGGAAAGAATTATACACTAAATTATGTGAAAACTTCAAAATAAAGATTTGGTTCATGACATGGAACCATGACTAGATATCCATCAGAGTTTCCAAAAGTATGCTATTTATTATATGAATTAACAACGGGAAAGATTACGTCCCTATGGGGACTTACAATTTAGCAAGAAGAAAGAGAGAAGATGTTGTGAGCTAGAAAGTACCAAGAAAGGATTCAGCAAAAATCTTCAATATAAGAACATCTTTTATATGGAAAATATAATATTAGGGGGTTCACATCATCTCAGGGGAGGAGGGAAAATAAAGACAGGAACAAGGATATATATTGAGGTGTAGAGATTGCCTTGAACACAGTAATAAAGACAGTCTGGGAAAGCTTATGTTTCTGTCATAGGCATCTTAAAGATGCTAATTCAAGGTAATCTGAGCTCATAATGATTGCCTTAACTATGGTTATAAGACTATCTGGGAAACAAAGTATCCAGGATATGTAACTTCATATTTCTTGACAAGGGAAGAGAATCATCTTTTTTCAGAATTTACAACAGAAGGCAATAGTTTCTTTATCTTTTTTATATTGATATCAATAGAATAAAATAAATACGTATGTTTTAATAATAAAGGGTAAAAGGCAGAGGGAAATTTTTTTAAAAGATTCTGGATTTAGACTATGGGAAAAATCATAAATCTGTATTTACATGGAAATAGTTTAAAAAGATAAAAATGATAAATAAAATAACCTGTAAGAATAGATTGCCTCTATTTGTTTTTCAGACTCCGGCTTCACTTGTACTTTAATCTTTGGTCTATATTGTTCCACTTGATTGTATTTTAATTTAGGTCCTTGTAAATGATGATCAAGATCCAGCCTGTCACATTTCATACTTTCTTCTTTAAGCTTTGTATTCATATGTTCCAAGTATCTATTTTGTGAAATTATTTCTTCCAATTGTTTCTTAAGGTATTCAACCTGTTTCCACAAAGTATCAGTTTAAGAAATTACAGAATTAAAAGAAATTTCTTTCAACTTAAATACTAATATTGAAAACGATGAAGATTCAATTATTTGTAATTCAGTTGTAAGGAAATATGTTATTATCCTTATCTAACAGCTATAAAATGTTTTTCCTAAAATGATTATTAAAACAAATTAATATATCCAAGATAGAAGATAGAAAGAAGAAATCATTACTACGTGACTAGCTTTTATATAAAGTGAAGAATACGCATTTAGTACTTCCTTCCATATTGTCTTCTGGATTCTCTCATTTTTTTCATGTGTCTTTTCTCTCCAGCTCTTAGTACAATGAGCAAATAACCAAGGAAATTCGGATGAATTGTTGATGAATATCAACAAATCCTTCTTAAGTTGTGTTAAGCCTAAAGAAATAATAGATCTTAAAAGGAATTTGCAAAGAAATAATTCCTTTTTATCATTCTAACAAGAACAATTTTTCTAAGAGCAATAGACTTTACTAAAAAGAAAATAAATTTAGGCTAATTAGAAGGTCACTAAGGTGTAAAGTGCAATTGTAGTACCAGAGAAAATAATATGTCTCTCATCTACAAAACTCTGGTAATAGTATCCAGGGATTATGCTACATTTAACAGAGGTTTTATTGTGTAGGTGCTCTCTTCATGCTTCCCAAATGGCCCAACAACTGTAAGACACCAAATTTAATGACAGAAGAATAAATTTGTTTCTAGCCACTTGTCATTGGTAAAAAAAAAAAAAAAAAAAAAAAAAAAAAAAAAAAAAAAAAAAAAAAACAGATGGGGTGAGAGTAGTAATTACTAATCTGAAATACAAAATCCTAGGTCCATGTAAATAATTCTTAAGGACATTCTCTTTTCCAAAAGGTACCTTTATTTATCAGTAAAATTTACAGACAAAATGATGAGGTAAAACGGGTACCCAGGAGGGGTAGATAGAAATAGATTTGGGAAATCTCAAATCTATTTTGGGAGACCAATAGAATTAGTAAAGAAAGGAATTTCGAAGAAACCATTAAAGAAATATGCTGCAAGATACCATTGAATGGGGGGGAGGGGACACTTATACATTGTTGGTGGAATTGTGAATACATCCAGCCATTCTAGAGAATGATTTGCAACTATGCTTAAAAAGTTATCAAAGTGTGCATACCCTTTGACCCAGCAGTATTGCTACTGGGTTTGTATCCCAAAGAGATGTTAAAGAAAGGAAAGGGACCTGTATGTGCAAAAATGTTTGTGGCAGCCCTCTTTGTGGTGGCCAGAAATTGGAAACTACGTGGATGCCCCTCAAGTGGAGAATGGCTGAGTAAATGGTGGTATATGAATATTATGGAATATTATTGTTATGTCAGAAGTGACCAACAGGATGATTTCAGAAAGACCTGGAGAGAATTACATGAACTTAGGCTGAGTGAAATGAGCAGGACCAGAAAATCAACAACTATACTATATGATGATCAATTCTGATGGATGTGGCCGTCTTCAACAATGAGATGAGCCAAATCAGTTCCAATAGAGTAGTAATGAACTGAACCAGCTACACCCAGTGAAAGAACTCTGGGAAATGACTATGAACCACTACATAGAACTCTCAATCCCTCTATTTTTGTCTGGCTGCATTTTTAATTTCCTTCACAGGCTAATTGTACACTATTTCAAAGCCTGAGTCTTTTGTACAGCAAAATAACTGTTTGGATATTTAACTTATACTTTAACATATTTAACATATATTGGTCAACCTGCCATCTGGGGGAAGAGGTGGGGGGAAGGAGGGGAAAAGTTGGAACAAAAGGTTTTGCAATTGTCAATGCTGAAAAATTCCCTATGCATATATCTTGTAATAAAAAGCTATAATAAAAATATTGTACTATAAATGCTAGCTTTAGCAATAAGAGAAGAAAAATAAATTGAAGGAATTGGAGTAGGTTACAAGAAAACAAAACTGTCAATCTTTGCACATAATATCATGGTATATTTAGAGAATCCTAGAAAATCAACTCCAAAAAAATAAAAAAAAAAACCTACTAGCAACAATTATCAATTTAAGCAAATTTGCAACATATAAAATAATACCTCATAAATCATCATTTCTATACGTCACCAATAAAGCCCTGCTAGTAGCAAGAGATGGACAGTCAAATTCCACATAAAATTACAATAGCCAATATAAAATATTCAGGAGTCCATCTGCCAAAACTAAGCCAGGAACTATATGGACATAATTACAAAACACATTAGACACAAATAAATTTAGATTTAAACCATTGAAGAATATTAAGTGCTCATGTATACTCCAAGCAAATACAATAAAAATGACAATTCTACATAAATTAATCTTCTTATTCAGTGTCATGCCAATCAAAATGCCTAGAAATCATAGCGCTAGAAAAATAATAAAATGTATCTGGTAGAACAAAACATGAAGAATTTCAAAGAATTTAATGAAAATAAAATGCAAAGAAAGTTGGCCTTGCTGGATCAGATCTAAAACTATATTTGAAGCAGTGACCTTCTTAACCAACCAATATTGGATAAGAAATAGAGTAGTAGATCAGTGCAATAGGTTAGGTTCACAAAACAAAATAGTGACTAAGAATGCACTATTTGACAAAAATTGCTAGGGAAACTGGAAAATAGTATGGAAGAAACTAGCTATTGACCAATATCAAACATCCTAAAGCAAGAAAACAAATATATTCATGATTTAGACAAAAAGGGTGATATTATAAGCAAATGAGGAAAAAAAGGACTGTCAGATCGGTGAAGAAAGATAAAATTTATGGCCAAAGAAGAAATAGAGAACATAATGTGAAATGCAAAATTGATCATTTTGATTATACTAAATTAAAATTTTCTTGATTTCTAGGGGAGAGGATCAGGGAAGGGAGGGAGAAAAATTTGGAACGCAAGGTTTTTCAAGGGTGAATGTTGAAAACCATCTTTGAATGTATTTATTTATTTATTTATTTAGTATTTTCCCCAGTTACATTTAATAGTTGTTTTTTTTTTTTTTTAATTAACATTTCTTTTTAAAATTTTTGGATTCTAGGTTCTCTCCATTATTCCAAGCAGCAATTAAGAAACCACTTGTGAAGATATGCAAATAAGATAAGGCTTCATCTACTTTAGAATTGGAATAGGCCTGAAGGTCCTTGAGTACTGACTCAAGGACTAACCAAAGTTCCCTTTCTGCTTTCTTCCCATGATAACATTTTCTCCCTACTTCAATCAAATATGGCAACTATGTACTTATTGCACAAGTTCAATTTCCTGGGTAGTTCGTATGTTAAGAATGTAAGACCTTCATCCATTGAGTATGATGGTCAGTGGTGGGAAGGGTGTTTGCATTAGGGACTGTTTTATACTTGAAATAGTATATTCCAAAAGTGACTCCTCCTTTCGATTGCTTATTTGTTGAGAGGGATGCCCAATTCTCAAGAGAACATACAGTGAACTTTTGATTTGCACCTAGAGATCTTTCCAGCTATTTAGTAAATGGTGACCATCACCATTCTGAGCCACACAATTTTGGGGGCTCATCTGGGATCACATGACTTGGTGAGTAGGCAAACACTTGGGTGCTAGCAGGGCAGCACCCTGCCCTGATTTTGGCAGCCCGCCAACATCTGGCTTCTCCTTGCTCTCCAAAGTAATGTATGCCTGAAATGGGAGAGACTCAAGGCAAAGCAAAATTGAGAAACTTCACAATAAAATTCCAACCAGCTAAATGTAAGGATTGATCAGTCAAGCAATTTGCTGCCCAGCAACCCAGAGGGAAGACCCTTTTGCACCCCTTTATTCAAGTTACAGACTCTGGAGGGCTGCTCTGGACAAGATAGGATAGGCCTTCTTGGGTGACTGGAGTGAATTGGGGACAATGGGCATATTTGGGCATTTTGGAATTAAGATTCCATCCAAATTCAATGGATGTGGCCCAGTCACAGCCACCCCTTGTGGAGAAAAATTTAGAAAAATGATCAGAAAATACAGGGAAAAATAATCCTTTGGGAGATAAGCATTTGGAACAAACTGCCAAATTATAAAAGAAAGAGCAAGAAAAAGATGATAAGGTATGGTTTTGACTGGGATAACTATAATATTGGCCTATGTATGGTTCCCTTCAATACTAGGTGTGTCAAAAACTAAATTTGTTTGTTAATAGTAAAAAAATCTACTAATCCAGAAGAGGAAGTATATGCTCCCTGGGGCCAGATAATGTTGAGTAAGAATCAAAGGGAAAGAATGTATTGGAGAAGACTTTAAAAACACAGCAATGAGAACCATTATTATCTCTCCATCCTCCATACTTAGCCCCACCTCAGGAAGCCATGGCCTCCAGAATTAAACTGGAAAGAGACAACTTAATTCAATCAGTTCCTCCTGGGGACAGTGGGACAGGGGGGAGGAGGTGAAGAGAACCTGAGGCTACAGGAGGATTTCATTCAATTAACCCCACTCAGCCCCTCAAGGGGCCATTTGCTTCATTCACCCTTACATTAGGGAAGTAAGAGGGTTCTTAGAGAACTGATAATTATGAGAAATTGAAATGCCGTGCCAAAGGAACAGAACATGAAAAGGCCTTTGGAGTGATTTAAGGGACCCTTTTCCAGAGCCCAAAACACCAAGTCCTAAATTGTCTCCCTTAAGAGAAGTTCCCTTCCCTTGGTTTAGGGAGGTATAGGATATGTGAATGCTCCCCTGAGTACCACAGAAGTCAGGTCCATTAAGAAAGAAATGAGGCCCTTAATAGAAGATCCCATCTGGCTAGCAGAATAATTTTACCAAATTCTGAGTCCTAATATTTTTAATTGGGGAGAACTTATTTTGAATAAGACTCCCACCCAGAATCCTTGATATGGTGGGATCCCACCAGGAGACACTTGTTCTTAGGAGGCATTGGGGGCCATAGAGATCTTTAATGACCTGTTTGCCTGAGGAGGTTAAATTATCTAAGGAGACCCTGGTGATTTACTTGCATTCATATGGGAAAAAGGGAAACATTGTGCCGATTTGTGATCATTTCAGAAGTAGGAGTGGACTTGCTGAGGAATGAATTTATTCCCCATGGACTCAGCATATACCCCAGTAGGGACTGTTTTATACTTGAAATAGTATATTGTAGAATGGTACTAATGAATGAAGAAGACCAGACTAGGATACAGTCTGAGGTTTGAGCAGGACCTGATATACAAGGAGAGCAGAGCTTCCCACCCTGTGGTTCTGAACCAATATGCCATTCTGGGCTGTGTTCCTAGTTCTGCTAAGTGATTCGGTTTATTGGATCTAAAGGATGCATTCTGCGGCTGCCCTTTAGAGGAGAGTAGTAGAAACGTCTTTGCTTTCCAAAGGGAATATCCAGAGACTGAAAGGAAGCAGCCTCTTGCCCCAAAGTTATATTGAGTCCCTGCATTTATTTGGTGGAATCCTTGAAAATTGCATGGGAGACTTCCAACCAGTAATGGGAACTTGGGTGCTACAGTATGTCAATGATCTACTAGTAGTGGGGGATGCAAGGGAACATACCAGTAGTTGTACCATTAATCTATTAAATTTCCTGGGAGGATTGCAGTTTAGAGTATCAAAAGAGAAATTGCAGTTTGTGGAGAGGGAGGTGGAATATTTAGGGCATTTGATGAGTGATGGTAGCAAGAGATTGGACCCTTCCAGAATTGAGGGAATATTACACATACACAAATGTAAGACAAAAATAAGATCTACACAAATTTCTGGGGTTGTTTGGATATTGTCAGGTATGGATAGATTCTTATTTGGCTATCACTAAACCCTTGCATAAGGTCCTGCTGGAGGAGAGTCCAAATTCTATCATGTGGGATCAAGAGAGTGATCAGAAGTTTGAGTACTTAAAGTATTTGTTAATGTCACCGCCTGAATTGGCTCTCCTCAGCTTGGAAAAACCTTTCCACTTGTTTGTCAATGTTAAGGGAAGGGTGGCTCTGGGAGTTCCTTCTCAAATAAGAGGGGGGGCAGAGAAGACCAGTGGCTTTCCTTTCTAAAGTATTAGATCCTATGGATGGCTGACCTGTGTACAAGCAATAGCTGCTACCCCTCTTATTAGTGGAAGAGAGTAGGAAGCTCACCTTCAGATGCACTCTTATAGTAAGTGTCCCACAGCAAGTAAGGACAATACTAAATCAGAGGACTGGGATATGGCTCACAGATTCCACAGTTTTGAAATATGAGGCAATACTATTATGAAAAAATGATCTAGTAATTACCCAAGATCATAATCTTAATCCTGCCTCCTTTATGTTCCCTGGAACAGAACCATCCCCTGGAGAGGAACATTGTTGCTTAAAGTTAATTGATTTTCAAACAAAAGTAAGAGAGGATTTTCAAGAATCGCCAATCCCTGGGTGAGTGAATTGGTTTGTAGATGGCTTTTCTAGGATGGTAGATGGAATAAGAAACAATGGATTTGCTATTGTGGATGGAGAGAAAGATTTTGAGATAATAAAGGATTTGGACTTTAATTCCTGACTGCATTTGGGGTGATTATTACACTGAACTGAAATGACGGCTGCCTCTAGAAGCCCCCCAAGAAATCTGCTGTCAGAGAAGATTACATTTTTTAGAGAAGAATATTATACTCTGGCTGGACAACTGGTGCAGCGCAACCTCTTTTGTTGAAAGACTAGCAAGACTGCTCAACACCAGATCCTGAAAGGGGGATGACCTCTGGCTTTCAGACCATTTCAGATCATTCCAAAACATACAGGTGGATGTCACTTGGGCTGCCACCAGTGGAGCTTCCTCGAATATTTGCTGGTCATAGTGGACCATCTGACGTCACGGGTGGAGGCATTCCTTCAGCCCGAACAACTGTCTCAACTGTAAATAAGGTCTTACTCGAACAAATTATTCTCCGATATATAATAGTGGAGACGATAGACTTAGATCAGGGAACACATTTTTTGGGCCAAGTATTGCAGAATCTGATTAGGGACTTAGAAATTACTTAGGATGTCCACACCCCTTGGCCTCCTCCCTCTTCTGGGAAAGTAGAAAGGATGAATCAAGAAATAAAACAGCAACTGACTAAATTATCTTTAGAGACCTTGGACTAAATTGCCTTCTCCTCACTCTGGTCACAATTATAACCAAGCCAGGTAGAGATATTGAGCTTTCACCTTATGAATTATTGTACGGTCATCCTTGCCAGGCTTATCATATGGGAGACTGGGACCCTCTTTTAGAGATAAAGGATTTGTTTCTTAAGAGAGATGCTAAATCATTGGTATAACATTTACAAGAACTACAATGAAAAAGTTAATAGCTCAGATTCCTCCTCTAGGTTTCCCTGTTCATGGAACTCAGGTGTGAGGTTGGGTGAAGGATGAAAAGTTGACTCCATGCTGGGACGGACCCTACCAGGTGATACTGACCTCAGACACTGCAATTCTGACCCAGGAACGAGGCTAGACACACCACACCAGAACAAAAGGACTTGTGGCACCACCTTTATTGGAGTGGACAGTTGAAGATAAGGGAGGCCTGAGATTACATTTGAGGAAGGGCCCTCTACTGAATGGGAACACAGTCTCTGAACCCAGTGCATTGTAATTGTCTATATATCACTCTTCTTATTACTTTTAAAATTTGCTTTGGGCCTTTTTGCCTGTTTGTTTGCAGATATATTTTCCCTTAGGAATTTCCCCTTAGCCTCACAGTAAACTCACCTACCTCTTAATTGGGCAGGGATCTGTTATATTGGATTAATAAGGTCATTTTTTTTTCTTTCTTCCTGAACAAGCAGACAAATATTTAGAAATTCAGTTGTATGATGGTTTGAGAAGAGAGAAATGGAGTTTAGATACCTCCATTATCCAGACTGGTGATGCAAATGGTTGGGATGACACCTAACCCCCAGAAAGAATAGTTAGAATATGGGCCAGCCACCTGGGTTCAAGATGAAAATTGGAGATATAGAAGCCCAAAATATATGTAGAACAGGATAATTAGACTTCAAGCAGTTGCAGAGATTATGTTTTGGCTGACCCAGCTATTCACCCAAAGAGGCCATTTTACAGCATAGACTTGTAGGCTGAAGAAAGGGGGGTTTGTGAGAAACTAAATTTATCAACATGTTGTATAAGGAACATTGGAAAACTTGCTCCTATTTCTGTATAGACCTGGACCTCACCTTTCAATACTTCCTGGTGGTCCTGGGTTGGGGGGAAGCTGGTGGGTGGAAGTAGCTTCTTTGGTTTGGCCTTATAGCACTTAATGGTGCTATATTATTCCCTACCTGCATACCTTGTTTGATCTGATTGGTAACTGGAATAGTCCAAAACTCATTACCCAGAATGATCAGATTGGAAGGGAAAGTTGAAGGGTCTGTTAGATTGATGGAGTTCAAAGAACAAGGGTTCCCACCCTTGGGCCAGTGGCCCAAGACCACCAACAGGAGCCAGAAGGGGATTAGATAGGGAATGTGAAATTATGTTACAAAATTTGAAGAGATTTCAGTGTACAAATAAGAGGGGGAACTGAACAAGATGAGGTGAAATCTCTTAAGACAGTTGTGAAAATAGAGTAAAGAAGCTGCATGTGCTTCAGAGTTGGAATGGGCCTGAAGGTCCTTGAGCATTAACTCAAGGGCACACCTAAATTCCCTTTCTGCTATCCTCCCATGACATCATTTTCTCTCTACTTTGACCAAATATGGGCAACTATGTACTTATTGGCCAAGTTCAATTTCTCGGGTAGTTTCCTCAATTAGAATGTAAGATCCTCAGCCAATGAGAATGGTGGTCAATGTTTGTGTTAGGAACGATTTAAAGTATAAAACCTTTCCCAAAAGGTGTCTCTTCTTTTTGATTGCTTGCTTGTCAAGAAGGACACCTACTTCTCGTGAGAAGGTAAAATAAACTTTTCCTTTGCTCCTAGAGATCTCTCCAGCTTTTTAATCAATGGTGACCACTCACCATCCTGAGCCACACATAAATATCATCCTATCTTGTAGTAATGTAAACAGGTTAAATCCTTAATTAAGTCCCTTGGGCTATGACTTTCTTGATTACTTCCTTATGCTTCTCCACAGTCCTCTAAATTTTCTATTCACCTCATCCTGTTTCATTGGATGACCATCTTTTCCTCTGAAGAATTATATACAAGTTTTGTTGACAACGTGATTCTTGGTTGCATTATACTTGAATTGCTTCTGGATTCTTGAAATATTTTCTCCTTGATCTGGGAATTTCAGAATTTGACTAAGACATTCTTTGGAGTTTTATTTTAGGATCTCTTTCAGGAGGTGGTCAGTGGATCCTTTCATTTTCTATTTTAACCTCTGCTTCTAGAATACCAAAAAAGATTTCCTTCATTAATTTCTTGAAAATTGAAGTATAGGCATTTTTTTTCCTGACTATTTCTTTCAGGGAGTCCAATAACTTTTAAATCATCTCTCCTGAATCTATTTTCCAGGTCAGTTGTTTTTACAGTGAGATATTTCACATTTTTATTCTATTTTAAATTTTTTTTTGCTTTTTTATAATTTTCCTCAATGAATTTTTGTTAATCCTTTCCTTAATGGCTAATTAGGCATTCTTCTCCTCATTAGTTTTTTTGGTATTTCCTTTTGCATCTCTAATCAATTCTTTTCCTAATTTGTCCTTTATTTTCTTAGTTGATTTTCAAAGTCCCTTTTAAGTTCTTTCATGGCCTGAGCCCAATTCCTATTTTTCTTAGTGGCTTTGGATGTAGGAGCTTCGACTTTGTTACCGTCTTTGTGTGTTCTGATAAACCTAGTCACATAATTATATTCAAAAGTCAGAATTTTTTTTCTGCTTTTTTTTTTTTTTAAATATTACTTCCATGCAGACTGTTCTTCAAAGTAACTGCTGATGCTGGAAGCCCGTCCCCCTGACCTTTACTCAGCTGCTGTGGCTTTCAGGTATCTAGGTGATGAGCTTTTGCTACATGACGGTATTTAGACATGTGGCCCAACAGTTTCTCATTTGAAGATTACAGTAAATGATTCTATTTGTAATTTCTAACCAAAAAAAACTGTACATTACAAACATATTAACATATAAATAATGAGAGGCTTCCTGCTTGAAGCCTCCACAGTAGTCTGTGCTTGAGAATACCACTGGAAGGGAAGCTTTGTCCCCCTTATAGAAAGCCCTGAAGTGGCTTGGTCTATACAGTGGCTGTTGTATGCAAGCATCATTGGATTCTTCAGTGCTTCCGGCTTCAATAACCAGTCTGTTGTTACTGTGCAAAAACAAGAGTCCACAGATGCCCATGGGAACAGGAATCTGACTGCTGAGATGTCACTGATCAGTCATTGCTCTGGCTCAAGCTCTTGCCGGAAGGTTCGTTTCTTCTCCCAACAGTGGTTCTTGTCAGCAGGCCGGTCCTTTTGCTGGCACTGGGAACCACAGTAGCTGGCTACCTGACACCGGCCACAGATGTTGAATTCATGTAACTGCTTTTCAATCAGAGTGCATGGGGTATAATGACATTCATAGTATGTGCAGGAATTCTCTTCTTCTTCTACCACATCTCCAACGAGTAACATTCAAGACAGGGAATTGTTCTTCAATAGGATCAGTGGGAAGCTGCTGAATTGCCAGCCAGTACAAGCTCTGCTCCCTTTGTTTACTAGAGATTTCTTCTGCTTTAGGTCTTCCCGGCCACTTGGCCGAGCCCCACGATGCCCAGCTTGAAGTCGGTAGTGGCCAGGCCTCCCCCTTGTAGCAGCCACCACCCGCGATGCCTCCCTCCCTCCTTCCCTCAGGCTGGGGCCGAGTCCGAGGCTAAGGCCCTGGCGGCCTCCACCACCACCGCTGCCGCCGCCGCCGCCACCGCCGCCGCCACCATCACAGCCTCTTCCCACCTGCCTGCCGGGCCTGCCACACACCGCCCTTGTCTGCTCATTTTCTTAGCCTATTGCTGGACTTTTTAAAAGTAGGACTCTGTTTCCAGTGTGGAAGGTGCATTGTCCCAAGCTTCAGGGCTTCATGCAGCTGCTTTCAGAAATCCTTCTAGAAGTCTGAATTTTGTTCATCACTCTTTTCTGCCCTCAAACTATTAGATGTATCCCTGCCACACAGTAGTTGTAAAATCTAGTGTGCTTTCTAGAGTGGGGACTCAGCTTGATCAGGACTTCCCTGGGACTTTACTCCAGACCCCCACCCCGTAATCACCGACTATCACCATTGACCAGGAATCCTCCCTGGTGTACCTGCCGGAGAGCTTCAGAAGCCTGCAGTGCTGCTGCTGATTCAGAGGTCCCACCTTGCTGATGCTGGGATTTGGACTGGAACTGGGACCTGACCTGCACTGGGATTGCACGCTGAGTTCTGGTTCCACAGATCATTTTTGCTGACTTTCTAAGTCCTCCTTGGGCTGTCTGGGCTGAGACGTCTGGAAACAGCTAATACTGCCACTGGTTTAGAGATCAGGCCATCTGGGCTGGAGCTTGATCCAGAGCTGCACGTGTGTCCTGACCTGGTGTGTTCTGTGCCAGGACTCCGACCCTGGTATTACAGACCTTTGCTATTGAGGTTCTAAGCAGTCTTCAGCAGAAAAATGTTCTACTCCCTTTTGGGGGGGGGGTGTTCTCATCCTCTAAAATTTGTCTAGAGTCATTGTTTAAAGGAATTTGGAGCAGTCTGGGGGAGAGGTTGGTAAATCCCTGCCTTTGTTCCACTATCTTGGCTCTGTCTTTTGTATATATTTTGTAAATAAAAAGCTATCATTAAAAAAAGAAAAAAAAGTAAAAATGTTTTTGTACAAACACAGCCAATGCAGCCAAGACTAGGAAGCAGCAGAAAGCTGGGAAGCAATATTTCCATCCAGTGTTTCTGAGAAAGGCTTCATTTCTAAAATATATAGAAATTAACTCAAATTTATAAGAACACAGACCATCACCCAATAGACAAATGATCAAAGGATTATGAACAATTTTCAGATGAATAAATAAAAGCCATTCCTAAGCATATTAAAAATTACTATACATCACTATTGATCAGAGAAATGCGAACTAAGACAATGCTGATGTATTACTTTACACTTCTGAGATTGATTAAGATGACAGGAAAAGTTGATACACAATGAAGAGGATGTGGGAAAACTGGGATAATAACGCATTACTCATGATGTTGCAAAATGATCAGACCATTCTTTAGAGCGATTTGGAACTATGCACAAAGAATTATCAAATTCCGAATTCCCTTTTATCCAGCAGTATCTCTGCTGGGATCTATAGCCCAAAAAGGGCATAAAAGAAGAAAAAGCTCACCCTTGTGCAAAATATTTGGTAGAAGCCCTTTTTTGTAGTGGGAAGAAAGTATAAATTGAGGAGATGCCCATCAGTTAGGGAATGGAACTGGTTGATTTTAGAAATGCCTGGCCAAATTTGCATGAACAGATGCTGACTAAAGCAAGCGGAACTAAGACAAAATAGTACACAGTAACAAGATTTTGTAATGATCAATTGTGATGACCTTGGCTCTTTTCATCAGTGAGGTGATTCAAGACAATTCCAATAGAATTGTGATGGAAAGTGACCTATACATCCAGAAAGAAAACTGTGGACACCGAATGTGGATCAAAGCATATTATTTTCACCTTTTTTTGGTTGTTGTTTTTTGTTGTGGTTGTTGTTTCTCATTATTTTCCTATTTTCATTCAACTTTTCTTGTTTAACGTGAAGAATATAGAAATATGTTTGGAAGAATTGCACGTGTTTAACTTACATTGCATTACTTGATATATTGGAGGAGGGGAGGGAGAACAATTTGTGATACAAGGATTTGTAAAGGTGAAAATGATGAAATCTATATTTACATGTATTTAGAAAACTAAAATGCTATTTAAAAAAAATATGGAACTGGACTTCTCTCGACTTAGAACTGTAGACTTTGGAGCAAAAAGGGAACCTAGTGTTAGGTTTTATATGTGAGGAAATTGAGTACTGAAGACAAAAAGGCATTTGTCAAAAGTCATATTGACTGCAAGGGACTTAGCCAAGACTCAAATTCTTAATACTGTGGTAATAGTATCATAGAATTTTAGAATTAAATTTCAGCCCTTTATGAGTTCACTGTATGAAAAAAAGAACACCAAATATAATTTTCTTCATGACTATGGAAAATAATTTGCCACTTCATAATTAGAAAGGGCTTTTATGTAAGGAAAAGAAGCCTAATAATAGTAGCTTGTGAATTATCAAGAAATGGTTACACTTTCTAGGTCTTCTATGAAAGCTTAAATAGAAAAGATGGGAGAAGACAAACTAATCCCAAAAAGTAAAACCCACCTCTTGCAAATTAATGTTAGGTCACAGACATATCTATATCTATATCTATATCTCTATATCTATATCTCTATATCTATATCTATATCTATATCTATATCTATATCTATCTATCTATATATATTCTAATTTACCCTTACATGTGGCTCTAAAGAGTTGCCATTTTTGAGCATTTAGAATATTTTAATTTGATATATTTTAATTAGTTTAAATATATGCTCAATTAAAAAACAAACCTCATTTATTAATAATTTAGATTTCATTTAGTAAAAAATTCAAATTATTACAACTTCATGTCAAAACTTCAGCCAAAGGCTTTAGGGTAATAAGAATTGAACTATAACCATGATTAACAGTAGATATTTCCTTTTTTAATTCTTTCCATAACATGCACACTTTTTTGTAACTTCATTATGACTTTTTAATCTGATGTGATATTATTAATTTTATATAGAAAATAGTTCACCTCTTCCTTAACATAATGATTAACACTACCGGCACCCGAAATGAATATGAATTACATTAATAATTGGATTTTTTACAATTAAAATTCTTATCATGTTCTACCATTTAAAGAAAAGTTGTTTTGTTTTTTAATGAAGAAAACTAAATCCTAGAGCTGACTTACTAAAGGAGAACACAAAGTATTTTCCTGAATTTTTTCACTTTAGCCCGTTTGCTGTTTTACAGATTCTTCAAATGTGGCCCGTTTCATTTTAAGCCTGTAAAAATAAATATATTGTCAACACTTCAAAGCTTCTTAGAACTTTTTATAGTTAATTTAATTTAACAATTTCTTATAAGATTCAGCACCTCAATTGCAAACCTGAAAGATAGGTTTAAAGGAGAAAAGTTTTAAAAATGCCTCTAAATCCAGAGATTTCATTTGATTCGAATGAAAACAACATGCACAGCTGGAAATGAATGCAGGATATTGAGAGTCAATATAATGTAATTGAAGAAAGGGAGGAACACAGAAAGTCTTATGTAAAAGGCAATGCTTTTTTTGGGTAAGCTTTGATAGGAGTTAGAGATTACAAGAGGTGGAGGTAAATTCCATATTATAGAATATGCAAAGGCACAGACATCAAAGACATCAAAGAATTTGAAATTGAAGAAACTCATATTTGCATATAAATGTTCCTGTCTTTATATACATTGACATTTTTAGACAAATATATCTATCTATTATAAGACACTCTGATACATAGATGACCATGATCTAAAATCACTGTGATTAGGAGTTGTGATTTCCTTGGTGTAGGAAGATACTGTCCACCTATTGAAACCTGCAAGCTCATGTCTTCCAATGTTTCCTGCCAGCATTGAAAAGGTTCAGACTGTGACTGAGGGTCACAGTCAGTATATGTCATCATTAAGATTTGAATTCTCCCCATTAAACTCAGTTCTCTTATCATTGTTTCTGGACATCAAAAAGCCAGTCAATTTTCTTTTTCTTTAATAAAACCTGTGTTTTGATAATTTTTCAAAAATACTTTTTAAAATGTATAATTATAAGCTACACTAACACTTGGATAATAAAAAAAACATTCTATAATGCTTGGGGGAAAATGTTGAAAAGGTACAGTTAATCAAGATGTTTTTTGAAGGGACAGTTTTTTGGAGAGTAAGTATAATAAGACATGAACTTTTTATTGGAATAGGGAATTCTTCATGAGGAAACTCCTAGCAGCATGTATCTGTGGCAGCTCTTCAATATACATTTTTAGAAAACTTTATGTGGAACAAAATGACTGGTTCAGAATAAACATCAAGTAACAAGTCAGATGTACAAACTGAACACAAATTTCCATGATTTGGAGACAGGCTGTCTATACGATGGATTACACTGCTTCTAGCGTAGTTCTAGAGGGGGTAAAATAATTTTCTAGCAGTACTTTATATGGCTTATCCTTTGAAACTCTGCTGATGAAACTGACAATATGAAAACCAATAATTTTTGGAATATGCCATTCAATCTACTTCCCTATAGCTCCATTTCTCATCCCTGAAACTTTGAGGACCAAAGTATCCCTCCTTTTGTGGGAGATAAATTCTACTTAAAGTCCACTTTTGACATTGACATTCCCAATATTGAATACAATTCATTGATTCATCTAAAAATAAATTATATGTAAACAGATTATTCCTCTTACCCATTGGAAAAAAGTAGTTAAAAAAAACTGCATTGTTATGTCATGAATTCATTTTGATTTACACTAAATCTAATCACAGCATTAAATAAAAAAATGCTTTTAACTCTTACATTTGTGCATAATCTTCAAATTCCTTAAAATACTGCCGTTTCTTCTGATTCCCTTCTTGAGATTCTTGCAGCTATAAAAATTCCAAACAATATATTTCCAATTTTTAACTTTAAAAATCAAATCAGAATGTGATCCTTAACTAATTGATGGATTAATTAGTGATGCCTGTACATTAGACATTTTTAATTTGACATTTTTACTTGTCCATCAAGTAGTATTCCATTGCATTGACAAAAACTATGCATTGTAATCTTTCAAATGGCACTATATTCAATTCACTTTCATTTTACATGGGCTCACACCCCATATTACATATGTAAAATCATGTATGATTTCAGTACAGGACACTTCATCAGTGTTTATCACAACCATCCAGAACTAGAAACTCTAAAAGAGTTACCACAAGTAAATAGTCTTAAGAAAATTTCATAGGGTCTTCTGGCTAGTAAATCGCAGAGAATTCATTGAACTTGATTTTCCTAATTCCAAACCAACACACTACATCAAAGATGTCTTGTGTAAAATAATCAAGATTAAGCTTGTTCATTATAAAGCTACATCATGAAATTCATACTCTAATGGACAAATACATGTTTTCAAGAAAAAGCAGTCTTTGGAAAAGTAACGTTCTGATGTAGGTTACTGACAAATTATATTCATGCAATTATCTAAAATACATGTTATAAAGTTTAGATATTTGGCAATTGCTCTTCTAACAGAGCTGCTAACTCAGAAATTTTGAAGTGGGTATGTTTTCATGTTGAGAAGAAGAGAACTAGATTACGAATCATCTAATCTTTTCTCCAACCATAGTGATCTTTCTCTCTCTCTCCCTCCTTTTCTCCCTCCCCTCCTCTCTTGCTCTGTCTCCTTGGCTCTCTCTTGCTCTCTTAAACAAATGCTTATATTGCTCATGTGGTGCTGGCTTCTACTATAATTTGTATTATAAATGCACTTTCCCTATTATGCATTGGCTTCCCAGTGAGGGTGCAAATTCTCAAGAGACAAGAGAGACAAGAGAGTATGGCTTTCCTATATTCTTGATAACCTAGTCGGAACTTGTCATAGTATAAGTCACAGAACTGACATTCATTACTTAATGGACTAATTGTTGAACAAAGAAGAAACAGAACTTTCACCCAATTCTCATGTAGCTTAGTTACTCTCCTAATTAGGGAAAGAAGAAAGGGAAGAAATGGTGCCAGTTTGCCTTGAATGCCACTTAACTGAGCTAATTCATATGGACAAAGATTGATTGCTTCTTTGCTATTCCTTACAAAGTTCATTCCACACCACACTTCAATCTACAAAAGCTTTTTTGAAAGGCAGTATTTTAATCAGTGTGGGTTAAAAGGCATGGGAGGAAAATGAGAATGAGTGATAAAGGAAACGAAATGATTTGGGAAATAAAATTTATTCCATTTCCAATATTGATTTCTGAAAACTAGAAATGTTTCCTAAGCTTAGCAATATGGAAGAATAAGTTTTGAAAAGACTAAAACTAGTAATAATATATTACTTCATAAAAGTCATTATTAAAAGTTAAACAGGTAACAGAACAGTTGTTGTTGTTGTTGTTGTTTTTTTTTTCCCACATTAGGAGGTGATTGTCCAATATGACAAACAATGATTACTTTTAGAGATAACTAAAACTATTGACTTTTGTGTTTCTGGAGCAGAGAAACAAGCATTCCTTAAGTGCTAAGAACTGTGTTAAGAGCTTTACAAATTAGTTTTTCATTTGTTTCTTAAAGTAGCTCTGGGAGGTAGGTGCTATTATTATCTTTATTTTATAATTGAAGGAGCTGAGTAAAATTACTTGACTTCCCCTGGATAACCCCAATAGTGTCTGAGGCCACATTCGAACCAAGAACTTTCTAACTCCAGATATAAAATTCTATTCATATTTCCACCAAGCAGCTTATGCTGAATATATATTTGGTTACACAAAGTATGATATACCTGATTTATTCATTATTATTACTTACCAAAAAAAAAATCCAATCCTTTTGTAAGGATTGATAAACAATATTATGAGTGAAAATATTTATCCCAATAGACAAATGTTATAAATAGCTACAAATTGTAGATGTTCCAGTACTTGTCCATATAAAGGGCAGGCACAGTTATCAGAAAATACATCATAATATTGGTTTAAAAAAAGTGTTATGATGAAAACACTTTGCATTAATCAATGACAAATTACTGAATTTTTAAACACGTACCTTCCTTTTGCTTTCATCTAATTTCTTCTATAGTTGCTTCTGTCTTAAAATCTCTTCATAAATCATGGATTTTGAAGTCATGAATAGTTCTTTTTGGAAATCCACAAGGTTTTGTTGAAGTTTTCTTATTGCATCCTGATTAAAAATATGAATGTATAATTTCTACCGCTGATTTCAGTATTAGATTACATGAAATAAATATAACTTTATTGATATTATTTTAATTTTTGTTAATTGATTTGATATGTTGATTGATATTAATTGATATGAATATTTTTACATTATGTTAATTGCATGAACATATTCAGGGTTATCATAGATTTAGAACTAGTAAAATTCTTAAAGACTATTTAATGCAAGCACCTCATTTTGCAGTTGAGGAAAATGAGATCCAAAGAGATTAAATCAGTTAAATCATAAAAGTAGTCACTGAGAAAAGGATCAGAACTTAGTTCTTAAGACTACAAAGTTCTTTTGATTGTACCACATACCTTCTATTCAGCGTGGAGAAAATGCTTGTTTCTCTTTCTTCATCATGAAACATTGTTTTAAATCAGATTTTCCCAGGCCATCTTCTAGAGAATTATAACACCTCCAAAGCCACATAAGGAATAAAGCTTTTTTATGTGCAATTTTACATGGAAGGTAGCGGGTGGGGGAGGATAGAATAGATACATTTTTAGAACTGATAGAAACATTTGCGGTTTTTATCTTCTATTTTTCAGAAAAAGTCTGTATAAAAATGACGCTTTTTCTTTCCTCTCATAGCTTACCCTGGAGAATGATCATTATGCACTTATGCTTGTCAAGCCTTCTAAAATTACTTGAAGGGATTGATCTGATTTGAAGAAAGCAAAAAAGGGGGTGGGGAGCAGACTGGAGGGGTTGCCAGCTACTATTCATATCTTCAACTGTCCTTGCCAAGTTTTTAAAGCAGTTCCTTTTTATGCAAGCAGATGAATTATACTCCTGGTTGTAGTCAAAGGGCAGAAAGTGGAGGAAACTATAGAAAATGTGGTAGCTCTTCCATATATCTATATCTATATCTATATCTATATCTATATCTATATCTATATGTCTCTATATATACATATATATATGTATACATAGTATGTATGCATGTATATATATATATATATATATATATATATATATATATATATATATATATATATATATACTTATACAATATGGTGAAAGGTCATTGGTAAAAGGAAATAATTTCATTTCATTCTCTAACCCAGCAGAAAGACCAAAGACACCCATACATACATAAATGTACATATACAAACAAACTACAAACGTATGTGTATTAATATACATACTTTATTAAAAATCCTGTGCATTATCAATATAAAGAAAATTATTGCATATGTGACTAATAGTAAATGAGGCTAAAAATAAAAGAAATTAAAACATTATATATCATTGTATAAGATTAATTATTTTGTAAAAGAAAAAATTCAACCAATATCTAGCAACCTTTTGAAAGGAAACAGGCTAAAAGAAACCAATGTAAAATTATGTAAAGAAAATTGGCAAAATTGAATTATTATCCAAAATGCCACAATATACCATTGTGAAATGAATAGACTCAAACATATGATTATGAATACTAAAAATAAAATCTAATTTTTTTTACTGAAATTGTTAACAGTCTTTCCACTCAGTGTATAAAAGCATCATAGATAACAAAAACTGGTAGTAGATTGTAAAAAGCTATGTATTTTCAATAAATGAAGGGTGGTAATCTCCAAAACTACAATTCTGGACATTATGCAAGAAGTATTAGTGAAAATATACTGACATAAATGAAAAAAAAGATGTAGTAGGGAAGCAAAAGCACATGTTGAAAGAGGGATTTTATTATCACATACCAAAAGTTATTCTTAATGCATAATCACAATATCTTTGAACAAAACTATTTTAAACAAAAATGGTTAATCTTTATAATTTCATTAAAATATGATCAACTGTTTAATATTTCTAAAATCAATTCACAGTAGTCTGAATTAAAACTAGTCAGAATGAGCAACATGTTTTAATGGTTATGAAAAGGGTATCTATCTAATGCCCTACAGTATGGATGACTACTTGGAATTGTTACATTACTACTAGCATATTTTTTAAGCATTAACTTGTTCCAGTATTTCTAACAATTTATTCCATTGCAACATTAAATGGAATACTGGGCAAATTATTAGAACTACAAATGTATCAGTATTTACTTACTCCATTTATATTCATTAATCAATACTATGCATTTAAAATTTCATGGGCTAGCTAGACAATATTTTTAATCAAAAAATCAAAATCAAAAATCTAAAAAATGGATATTGGGTTGATTTTGATCATGAATGGTTCCTCATTCTTTTTGCATGTCTGAGTTTTTACACAAAAAATGACTAATATTAGAAACCTGCTGAAAATACAAATAACTAATTTATCTTGATCAAAATAACATTGAACTTCATTTTAAAATGTTAAATGCTTGTGAAACCATATTATTTAAAGTCCCACCACTCTTTTTGTCTTCTCCTTTTCAAGTTTTTGTAGTTTATTTCTTAAATGGATATTTTCATCAACTAGTCTTCATTTTGTTCTTCTATCACATCTAGTTTTCCAGTGTCAGTATTGAGGGTCATAAAGCTATTCTTCTGGAGCATCAGGACACAATTTGATGCTCCTACTTTGAAGACCCCTTTGTTTTGGGCATCTTTAAATCGTTTTGGAAGGAACTTATTTTCCCTCTGCATGTGGGTTGATCCTTCTGTTATGGACTCTTCTCTGAGAAATGATCTGTTCAATTTTTCATTTTCTGTATGAATTTGGTCTTCATATTTCTTTATTTTTATCTTTCACCTGGTTTAATTTTCTCTGTGTAATTTCTAACATTAATGTCTTTTCTCTGAGGGAATGACATAGTTGGTATCTCTCATTTTCATCTTTAGAAATATGAATTAACAGCTAGTCCTTTAAAGGAAGGAACTCATCTTGTAGTTGCTGAAGATTTAGTTTTGGTGTTGGATGTTCCTGATCACGTATAGCAGAACTTACACAGGAAGGATGATCCATTTTTGTCTGTAGTCTTTCTCTATTTTGTTTTTCACCTTCCAATCTAGAGTTCAATATTGCATATTGAAAAAAATTATAAGTAATTGTCTTATGTGTCTTGAAAGATTATTAAAAATGGATGAAACTTTAAAATAGTTGAAAGGAAATGTTACAGTGAAGTTTGTGAGGGAAATTTGAATTCTAATTTTCAGGATTCTTTTTTAAAATTTAATATTTTTCCTATTGTATTTTAAATAAGTTTTTATTTTCAAAATACATGCAAAGATAGTCTACTTACCCTTACTTACCCTTGCAAAACCTTGTTTCTGAAAATTTTTCTCCCTTCATTCTCCCCACCCTTTCCCCTAGACAGCAAGTTAACCAATATATATTAAACATGTGCAGTTATTCTGTACATATTTCCATTTATATCATGCTCCATAAGAAAAATCAGATCAAAAAGGGAAAAAAATGGGAAGGAAAAAAATCAAGCAAACAACAACAGAAAAGGTAATACTATGTTGACAACTACATTCAGTCCCCACAGTTCTCCTTTTTGCTACAGATGGCTCTCTCCATCACAAGTCTACTAGAATTGATCTGAATCACTTCATATTGTTGAAAAGATCCAAATATATTAAGATCCTTTTGAATCTTTTAAGATATCCATCAGTATTTTAAGTCTTATACTAGTCAAAGGGTCTGCTTACAGTCTGTTTTTACCACTATTTTAATGTTTGAAGATGCAGACTGCATGTTAAATGAAGGCATCTAAACCCCCGAGTCAAGAATTCTGCCTATGCTATTCTTACTGAAGAAAAGAATTTTCTGGAATGGGAAACAGAATTGGAAATGATTTTCAGGAAAAATTAAGGAGATCAACTTGGATTAGAGACATGTTATGTTGTTCCTATTTTTCTTATAATTTTCAGTATTTCCCAACCCTTCATGATTGAGGTATTGAAGACAATGTCTTCATAAAGTTTAACGATAAATGAGAAAATAATTATAATGAACAAACAAGGAATATAACTTGTTGGATTAGAATCATATAGAATGATTGTCTTACTGAAAATATAAAGGACAGGGTCTATTGTGAGGGAGAAATCAATCTCAAATACTCCCATAGGAAAGTCAAAAGAGATTCTGCATGCTGACTTATGCTATTATTGTATATAATAGAACTCCCAGTAAGTCAACCATTATTAGAAAACTAGCATTCATTTAATGTTTCCTATGTACCAAGTACTGTGAGAAGCACTGGGGATATAAACAGAGTCAAAAATACCAATCCCTGCCCTCCAGGTGCTTATGGTCTATATGAGTAAAACAACAATTAAATAAAGGATATGAAAGCAAGTTACATATCAAATATCTTGGAGATAATATCAGAAAAGAAGGCACTTAATTACTAAAGGGACTGAAAATTGACAGTCAAATTTCAGAAAAACCAGGATAGAGTTACATGAAGTGATACATACTTAAGTGAGCAGAATGAGCACATTGTACTTCAATATTGGCTGATGATCCTCTATCAATAACTTAGCTCTTTTCAGCAACACAATGATCTAAAATAATATCAAAAGACCCAGGAGAAGAAATGTTATCTACATCCAGAGAAACAACTGATGGGAGCCTGAATGCAGGTCAAAGTATACTATTTTCATGTTTTTTTGTTTATTGTTTTTTTTTTTTTTGTTTTTTTGTTTTTTTTTGTTTTGTTTTGTTTTGTTTTGTTTTGTTTTTTGGTTTTGGTTTTGTTTTTTTTCCCATTTAGGTTGTTTCTTTTATGATGCCATGATTAATATAGAAATATGATTTACATGATAACATCTATATAATCTATATTAAATTGTTTATAGTTTTAGGAAGGAGGAAAGAGAAGGAGGAAGAGAGAAAATTTAGAAATCAAAATGTTTTAAAAATCAATGTTAAAACAAGTCTTTACATACCATCGGGGAAAAAAGAAAAAAGAATGAAAAAAGAAAGAAAAAACAAAAGCAGGTAGGCCAGTTTAGTTGGATCTCTGAGTTAGGGAGAGCAGTAAAGTGTGAGAAAACTTAAAAAATAGGAAGGGATCAAGGTATAAAAGCTTTTAAGTGCCAAAAAAAAGAAGTTTATATTTACTCCTGGAGGTGATAAGCAACCAATACTACTAAAGGAGGAGGAGAAAAGACATGGCAAGATTTATGCTTGAAGAAAATCACTTTGGTAGCTTTGAAGAATCGATTAGTGTGTGGAAGGCTTCATTCAGAGAAAGAAAGAGGAAGTATATAATAAAATAAGCAAGAAGCAATGAATGCCTGCATTATACTGATGATTGTAATTCAATAGAAACGGACCATTATGAGAGATGCTAGAAAGGCAGAAAATTTGTCATTATAAAAAGAAGGAGTTAAGGATGTTCTTAAGGTTGGAATCCTGGGTGAATCAGAAGAAGGTGCTCTCACTGATAATAGATATATTTAGAAGAGGGAGGGCTTAGGAAGAAAGATATTTCTATTAAGGGCAACATCCCATTTGAGATTTCCAAAAAGAAAAAAAAATTGCGAAGTATAGAAGGAGCTCAAGAGAGAAACTAGGGCTGAGTGTATATAATTGTGGAAATCATCCCTCCATAAGGGTGCTAAGGGAACTCATGAGGAGCCGATGAGACCATCAAGAGAAACACTACCATTTCCGAGGTTGTAAGCTCCATTACAGCTCAGGCCATGTTATATTCTTCTCTTATCTGCTCTAAAGTTTCACAAATTGTTTTGTATATAACAGGGGACTAGGACATTTACTGAGGAATTTGAATAAGCAGATATTTATGGCATATCAGAAATAGAAACTACCTTTCTAACCTTATTATACATTACTGCCCTCTTTGCAGTCTACAACCCAGTCAGTGTCCTTCTTGTGGTTCTATACAGGACAACACAGAACTCCATTTCCCAAAGCCACACCCTTGTGCAGGGTGTCTTCTCAGCCTGGAGTACACTGCTGCTTTCCTAACCTCCCTCTCCATTAGAATTTCTTTTAAAACTCTTGTTTAGTTACCTTCTTTACTTGAAGTTGCTGCTATTACTTTCCCCTGAAAATCATGCCCTCCTTCCTGCTCCAAATTTTGTGACTTTGTGTTTACATTTATATTTATATGCCATATTCTTGGATTGAATGTGAACTTCCTGATGGCACTTCAGTTTTGCTTTTCACCCTCAGTGCCCACAACAGAGCTTGGTACACACAAGGCACCTGATAAATATATGTTGATTAAAGACAATCTGTGCTTCAGAAAATAAGATGATGAAATAAAAATGGGCACCTACCGGAAATTGTTCCAAACAGGAAGATGGACCACATGCCACTGAATAAAAAAGATTAATTATAGGGTTCATTATACTATTATGTTAAAGATTTTTCATTTTTCATTTCCTAACCTCAATTTTTCTTGATTTTACATTAAATTTTGTAATACAATGCTTCATTGTAAGAGAAATGCTTTCAAGTCTTTACTTAAACTTATGAGTACCATACCTGCCTGCATAGAGTTCTCTATCACATTCTACTTTGTAATGCCTTAATTGGGATTTAGTTTTACTTCTTTCTGAGAATTTTTCCTGGATTGCACTAATGATCTTTTCTATACGCTTAACTTTTTTTTGTTGTGTCCATTGCGATTTTTAAAGCGTTACTGACGATTCGTACATAAAAACTTCTTCCTGATATTCACCAAGGTAAACTGAATCTGCATAAAGAAAAATACAAGTAAATAAACATAGTAGGATTTTAAATTCTGCAGGACAACAGCAATATATTTAGAATTCAGATCCTTTGCCACTGATAAAATAGTCTCCACATATGAATCTTAAGATTATACCAAAATATTATTTTGTCAGTAGATTTAAAGTGAATTTAAAATAACTTATTATGCATTATTGTTGATTGCTAAAGAGAATCTCGAAGTTGCACATTTATTAAGAACATTTTGGAGATTATTAATATTTTGGTCACTTAGAGAAAGATTCTACAATTTTACTTATCATGTCAATTGCTTCTATGCTTTTCTATTATCAACCAAGGAAAATTCATAGATCTTATGCTGGCATTCAAAATGTATAATGCACATTAAATAATATAGCACATATAGAATTGAAATACAACTTCCCCAAACTTATTCTACAAACTTTTATTGATTGAGAAAATGAATCTCCAAAATTAAGTGATTTGTCTATACGCACAAAGCTACTCCTTGTACACTTTTAATAATTTACCTTTTCATATTTATTTCTTTTTGTTATATATTGTCCAGTAAAATTGGACTTTTCACTGTCATTTTTCTGCCTCTTTGCTCACAATTTCCATGTAAGAAATCTTTACTCCAATCCCCTAGACTCCTATGACTTACGGAATTCCTACATATCTTTTAAAATTTTACAAAACAAATGATACTTCCAATTTTTAATTTTTTTATACTTGATAGCTGATGTTCTTTCCCACTTTATACCTCACATAGCAATATGACTATACTCTTTATTTACTTGTTATTTTATCATTTAACTGTTAATTATTTGGGTATTTTAAAATTAGGTTTATCTGTATAAGCTCTATCCCCCTCATAGACTATACATTCACTAAGGACAAAGACTTTGTCTTATCTAAAATTTGCGTATTTGGCACACAGTATGCTTTTTGCACTGGAACACATAGTGAGCCCTCTTTGACTACTTCTATAGCTGAAAAATCATCACCCGGAAGTTGAAATAATAATCATTTTTAGCTTGGCAAAGTCTGCCAGAGATTAGATGCCAATACTAGAGCCTCCAAGAACACAAAGTCATCTCTATTCTACTATGGGTCAATGCAATAGAACCTGTGTTTTCTTCTTGGATATAAACTTTGGTTCTGTTGGTTATTTGGTTACTGTTGGTTACTGTTAAACACTGCTATCCACTGGAAAATTTAAAATGATTCTTACCCTTAATATGATTTGAGGGAGAAAAATTACAATCCACTGTATCTGTCTCAAGTGACTGAGTGAGGTCATCAAGTGTTTTTGCAGCCATCTCTCCTTTATCCTATAAAATACATAAAGGCAAAGTAATAAGTCGATGTAAAATTATTGTAAAATAAACAGAAATGATAACAATGACTAATATTTAGGTAGCAAGTTAAGCTTTTCACAGCAGTTATTTATTATGCATTATCTCACAGCATCCAAACAAAAATTTCATGACAAAATCACTACTCATAATTATTTTACAAAGGAGTAAACAGGCTATAAGAGATGTTAGGTTACTTGTCCAAAATCATACAATCAGCCAAGAGCCCAAGAACAGCTTCAAATTCAGGTCTTCTTGACTATTCACTAGGCCCCATACCTACCCAGAACCTGATTTAGCAACCTTATATAAATTAACGTAAATAGTTACAACATCTCTTATACTTAGCCAATATTCTTTATCTTACTTATGAAGGAAATGAAGGAAACTCCAGCAATATAATTAATCTTCTGGCATTAACAAAGGACACATTTCATATGAAGACTATTTCTAATGCTATCTTTTTTCAGAATAAATATTCCTGTGTCATAATGCAGAAAAAGATTCTTTTCTGTTGACTGAAAATTGCATTATTTTCTAAATTAATTTATATTTTAGCAGGATTTATAATACCTTATTATTTTTTATTTAATGTATTCTTTACAAGCCTAAAAGACAAATAATTTATTTCCACATAAATATAAACGGGAAATGTATTGTTGTTGTAAATATTTGATTTTAATATAGATTACTTCAAAATCATATGGTTTTCATGTTTCTAGTCAATCACATAAACCACAGACTATGACATTATTTTATCTCAGAGCCATAATTTATAATAAATACTGATCTTTTCCTCTTTTAAAAGTATTTTTCAATGTGATTTGGAAATTTTGTTTTTAAAAATGTTTGTTTTTAAGTTTCCCAAATCTTTTTTTTAACCTTCTACAATTGGGCATTAAGAAATCCATTATAATTATGTATAGTAAAATAACAAATTTCTGCCTTCCCTATGTCCAAAAAAAAAAAGTCCAGAAAGATGATCTCTTTTAGTGAAAACTATTGTAATAAAAGCAATAAAGTAGAACACTCTGCTGCATGCACAAGGAACTTAATATAGTTATTGGATGAATAACGACAGTTCATGTTCCCATAGCACAAGAACTTTGCTTACAACAATCCTGCTGATAACCCAGGTATTATCGTCCCTATTTTACAAATGTGTGTGTGATATGTCCTAGATTCTACTGCTAACATTGGCCTTGTGGTGCAGTGGCAAGTGAAGTGAATCTGGAGTTCAAACCCCAGCTCTTCTTCTTTTTCACTGGTATCACTGAAAATAAACCACTTAGGAGCCCGGACTACATGATCCCGGCACTGCCTTCCAGTTCTCAACCCACTCTAGAACAGTGGGAGACAGGAGACTTGAGTCTTAAATCTTCTCACTCCGAGACTGGGATTATTACTAATGCTTGGGTATGTATGGTGAAAACTACTTTTTACAGACAAATGTCAATCCTGCTGTGTTCTGTTACCCCAAAGAGTAAATTGGAGTGTATATCACTGGGGCAGGTTCCCCATATCTGAGAAAAGGAGAATTTCAACCATCAAACAGTGGGAAGTAATGTGGCATGTATAAAAAAGGGGAGTTTGGGCCCACTAGCTTTCCTGGAATGCATAAGTCTCACGCACCAGAATACTCAGAAAGAACACAAACAGAAAAAAAAAAAAAATCAGGAAAACAGTTTTCTAGAAAGAGAAAAAGCACACATTGCTAATATTTTTCTATGAACTAGTCCAATAGTAGTTTACCTTAATTCATCAGAATCTGTCTCACTTAAGGTGCTGTCATCATGACTACAGAGTAGGATATCAGATGAGGAATTCATGTTTTCACAAGTCATACTAGAATCTTTGGAAATCCACTTCTCCTTTTCAGGCTTTTTTACATTTTTCCTATGCATGTCAGAGTCATTGCAGGAAAAAAAAATCCATCAGGGTATCTTTAAATTATTCTTTATAGAAAAATTTTCATAAAACAGTGAGGGAAATTTATTTTTGCTCTTTTAACACATACAACATTTTACTTCTAGAATAAACTTCCTTAACTAAGGTACTGATCATATCATTCCCCAGATCATAAACTTTTAATAGTCCCTCTCTGTTTGTAGTGCATTAAACTGCACTGTCTGCCTGTGAAGCTTCTTCATCTAAATCCAACAAAGATTCCCACATTCCTTCCCAGAAAACAAGGTTGTTTCCAATCACAGCTGTCTTCTCTAGTCTAGGAATAGATTCTGCTTATTTCTCATCCAACTTATTTTTTAACAGACAATGTTTTCCATTTGTTGCCTGTACTTGGACTAAAAAAGATCAGTCATGTAAATGCAGGTTGTTGTGATTAAACAATTTGTGTGCAAAATATCAGGAATTTATCAAGACAGGCTTCCTATAGAGACAAGGCCAGGAGAAAGTCTTAATTGATGATTGTAGGTTGAATTCTAAGAATTCATAGAATCCAGGAGGAGGGAAGTGACACTTTCCTTATACTATGCCCTGATCACAACTTGTTTGAAGAATATGTTCATTCCTGGGAGATATATTTTAGAAAAGACAATTAGCACTCAGAATAATTCCAGAGAAGAGAAATCAGGATGGTGAAGGAAAAAGACCTTGTTAAATAAAGGGCAACTGATGATGTTTACCATAAAGAAGAGAAGAGAAAGAACTGGGATGAAAGGAAGTAGTATATGTGCTCAAATATAAAATAAAACAATGTTTAATTGACCCTCCAAAGGCTTTCAATACTAGGCACAGGAAACACATTTGGGATCAATGTATGAAAAACAAAGAACACAAAAGCAACCCACTTCCAAACAACTAAAACTTATTTAAAAAGGAATGGACTGCCTATGGAATTAACACATTCCTTTCTCTCTCTCTCTCTCTCTCTCTCTCTCTCTCTCTCTCTCTCTCTCTCTCTCTCTCTCTCTCTCTCTCTCTCTCTCTCTCTCTCTCTCTCTCTCTCTCTCCCTCCCTCCCTCCCTCCCTCCCTCCCTCTCTCTCTCTCTCTCTCTCTCTCTCTCTCTCTCTCTCTCTCTCTCTCTCTCTCTCTCTCTCTCTGTGTGTATGTGTGTGTAGGTGTGTGTGACAGAGACAGAGAGACAGGGACAGAGAGACAAAGAGAGGGACAGAGAGATTGTACATGCTAGTTATAACTTTGAGCAAAGGTAGTAAGATTGTTCTTTATTTACCTCAAATGGACTTCACAAACCTACCTGTTGCTCTGTTCATGTAGCTTTTAGATAACTTCATCTTCCTACTCTGATAAAGTTTCAAAGAAGAAATTTAGTGGGAAAAAGCACATTTTGTAATCATTCTTGATATCCATTTTATTCCATCATGTAATTTTATTCTCAGATTTAACAACATTTAAAAAGAATGCTTGCTAGCAACTTACCCTCTTTTGATGCCCTTTTTGTCAAACTTTCCCAAAGAATAGTAATTTCTCTGGTGCTTTAGCAGCATTTCCTCTCTCCAACTGCTAAACACACACCCCAATGAGTTATTTTTACCCAATGGCAAGAAAAATTTTAAAAACAAAAATATTCACAGCAACCACTTTTTGTAGCAGCAAATAACTGGGAATGGCTAAGCAAATTGTGTTTTGTTGATGGATGCATGGTCATTGTGTATGGTTAGAAATCATACTTATATAAAAGCATAAGAATATTTATATGAATTAATGCAAAATGAAATAAGGACAACAGGACAACAATATAAATTTTGACTATAATAATGTTATTATTGAGGACAATAAAATAACTGCAATTTAATACTGTGAAATTATAATGTCAAAGCTTAGTCCAGATGAAAGGGTATCACCTCCTATTTATGCAGGGTGGAAGACTTTCAATATGGAACACTGCATGTAATAGTGATGTATTAATTAGGGATGTTTCACTAGAAGGCTAAGGAAAGAGATCTTGAAAAATGAAGCTGATATAAAAGTAATACAAGATGATTTTTAAGAAAGGAAACTTTCTCTCAATTGTCCATTGCTTTCCTGTGTCTTACTAATAAGTCTAATATGGTTTCACTAATCAAAGGAATAAAGTAGATAACTTTCTGTCTGCATGCAACTATGGTCACAATGTATGAATACTGGCATTGAAGCAGGGAAAGATGCCCTTTTTCAGTGTCTCCCAAATAAGTTATATATTGTTGTTTTCCTAATGTATCTAATTTGTTTTTATCTTAAACTTAATTGTTCAAGGAAAAGTTTTTTAAGGCTATTAAATTACTTTTCAATTTTATTTTCAATAAAAGTAAATCCAGGCTTAATTTTTCAAACACTCTCTACTTTCTAAATGTTAGTCCAGATCACTTCCACATTTCAGCTCTCCTAAATTGGAATTTTAGAGGTCTTCAAGTATGTACAGTCCCAAAATGAATTGTGAACCCTCTTTACTGTATTCCTGTGTCTCATCTTGTGGTGCTAAGACTTTGTTAGATGGGGCAGCAGGTAGTTGTTATTTGTTTTTTTCCTCTTCCTCAACCTGTCCAGTAGCCACATGAGCACTAGAAGGCCTTAAATGCTAGGTGAGCACTGCTCTCTACAACTCTGTCAATTCCCCCTTTTGATTCTTCCATCCTGAAAGGATATTAGCCTTTTTTCTCCTCAGGCCTGTCTTACAGAGTGATGTGTTGGTAAATAGATCTTTTTAATGAGTTGCATGTCTGCAATTAAAAGTGTGAGGTTCTTGAGATTCTAGGTATTCTGAGTTTTTTGGTGGTATCCGCAGTGCTTGGCTCATGATAAGCACTTAAACGGGTTCATTCTTAGACATTTCTCTATTGATGGGAAACTTTTTAACATCTAAAAGAACCCAACTAATTTTTGGAGTAGCTGTAAGCCTATTCTCATATCTCATTAGCACTTATTATTTATACATTTGCAAACATTTGAAAATTCCCTTGCTTTGCTCCTTGCTATCCATATCTTTTTTTTCATCCTATTCTTTTGGAACCCCTCAAAGGTTATCTAACTCTTTTAATATACACTGATATAACAATTCCAAAATAAAAGAACATACTTACAGTAAGGAACAATATACATTCATGGGACCTTCATTCCTTTCTCAGCAAAAAACAAGTGGATGCAGAGTGAATCAGAATCTAGATTTTTAGAGCAAACTAAACATACCATGAATGTTAATATTTGATAATAAACATATTTTGAATATTTTGACAAACTTACCCCTTAAAAATTGGTGCCCAAGTGCTAAATTTTCCCTGGAGGAAATGCCCATTATGGGAATTTCTTCCCCAGGAAGTGTGTTTTCTTCATCTTTACCAAGCTGATGATTCTCCATTGAAAATATCTCATTAACGTTGCCATCTCTTCTGTTTTTAGTTAATTGATCATCTTTTCTCTCGAATGACTCCATTTCGTTGTGTTGATGCTTTTGCTCCACCTAAAAGGAAAGCTTAGTATCATTGCCACTTTATTCCTTATCTGCCTCTGTGAGAGAGATGTGTGTGTGTGTGTACATATATATGTACATATACACATATCTATTCTTTAATACATAATATTTCATATACGTATTTATATGCTAACTTAGGTACAAATACTAGATTTGTGATTTCTCTAGTACAAGGATCTACTTGAAGAGAAAATTCCCTCTACGAATTCCACCAATAACTAGAACATGGAGATGTTTATTGACTTGCCTATCTATGTCAGAAGTTGGACTTGAAAAAAGTCTTCTTGGCTCACTATCAAATATGCTATGCTAACTTTAATTTTTCTATTTTATTTTGAAATACACATTATCCTCAATAGATATTACCTTCATTTTTATATCATAGTCAAAAATGATGATACTTTTATAAGTTTTGTTAGAAAGCAGAAAAATTGGTTCATTTTTCAAAATGATAGCTTAATTATCACCTCATTTTGTTTTCTCATCCTATTTTCACATGCTTCTCTCATTTCTCTCCTTTAACAAGCAGACAGGGATAAAGAGATAAAATAGCTGACTTATTTTTGGCCTTTTTTACCATGTCCCTATGACAAACAAATAGACCCAGTTCATTTTTAACTATAGGATGATTGTTTCCAATCCCATTTCTCATTTCTTTTTCCTTATTGTCAAGTTCAAAAAAGTACTACAAAAAACAAAAACAAAAAATACCCTAAAATTAGTCATTGAAATATTGGGTTAAAAACACAGGAAATTGAGGAGAGTGAGATTTAGGCAATGTGACTGCTACATTATGGAATATCAGTGCTATTCCCTGTGCAGGTGCACTGAATCACAATCTTTTTAGGAAAGAAAAAAAAATTAGGAAAAAACAAAACAAAACAAAAAAACAACCTTAGTCTAATGCTCTCATTTTGTTGATGAGGAATCTGAAGCACAGATACATTAAGTAATTTGGTCAAAGTCATGATAATAAACTAATAGCAGAATCTAGTATTTCTGGGTATAGGCCCCACATTTGATTCAGAATGAATTTGCATTATTTAGTACTTTGTAGAGAGATAGACAGTTGTAGATTGATAGATTTCAGAGTTAGCATTGAGTTTCTCATCAGAAGTTTTAAGCTTAAATACCAAATTGAGATTCTATTTCCTTGTTTGTAAAGATGTCCCAGCACTTTATAGGAATAGAAATGAAGATCAAATGGGAATACTTTGTAATGAGAGTTATACTCTCATGATGTTTGGACAGGACCTTTAAGATCATCAATGGGAGTGACTCCAAGTGAGGAAACTCCCTCCATAAAGTCAGGTCAGCCTCTGCTTCTAGTAGCAGTTGCCTGGTAAAATCAATAGACTTGCCCAAGATAACATAACACATTAGAAGCAGCACTTGAATCTAAGTCTAACTGAATGAGTTTGGCTCTCTCTCCACTATCCTCTCTTTTATCTTCAGTTATTATTGTGAAAGGATAATGATCATTATAAGATAGACACATAACAGTACATATGAACCAAGAGACTCTGGCCATGTAGTCTAACTTCTCTAAGCCTAACTCTTCCTCAGTGATAAGATAAGGGGATTTGACTCCATGACTGTCAATGTTCCAAAAAATAAAACTCAATGAATGAACTATACTAATTTAATAGTATCTAAAGCCAGTCTCTTGCACAACCATATCACAAGTCAGTGTTTTGCTATTGTTTTGCTATCTTTTCTTCTAGTTTACATTATTTCTAAGTGCTAAAATGACAGGTACCTATAGCAAATTAAAATATATTTTGAAAAAGCAAGTCAATGCAAGAAGAGGAGCACTAAACTTGAAGAGAGAAAATCTAGGTTTAAGTTTCAATTCTGTAATTTATTAGTGGTGGAATAGAGAAATAGTAAATTGATGACTGATATTAAATGATTAATTAGCAAAATTGTGTTTCATTTTGTTTTGAAACACAAAAAGTCATGATTTTAGTTATATGAGTAAAGGTAAATAAGCAGATTGTCATAAATGTATTAATTTAGTCAGATGAATTTTTTAGAAATTTCCAAAGTTTGGCTTATGTTTTCAGTATTTTAAGTCACAACACATTACATTTGGTTAAGAAAATAAAAATGACCATAGAAAGCAAAATTCTTTCAAATGTCATATATTACAAGGATTTGCATAAAAGAAAATCTGAGTTCTTTATATGTCTTTTAGTTTGTGTTCTAATTATCTTTAGGCTTATCCTAGTTCTTTTGGTTACCTAGTCTAATATTTCAATTTGTATGTCTGATTTAGAAAATTCATTGGTTACATGCCAAATATTTTGGAAATTGATGGAGTAATTTAGATGACCAAAATAAAAACTGTAAAAAAGATTTTCTGGATAATTTTCTTAATGCAACTTTCAATGTAAATTGTACAAATAGCAAGCATGTGAACATAGCATTTTCATCATATGAAAAATCAATTGCACGGGAGGATTGATGAAGATGAAAAATAAATAGAATATAGAGTGTCAAAAGGTGAATCTACCTCTTTTTCTGATGGTATTTTTTCTTTATCCAATGTCAGGGACTCTGCTTGCAACATTCCTAAATCATTTGTTAATCTTTGTGAATCTTGCTTTAATTTTTTATCCAGGTGCATTTTTGAGATTTTGTCCCCATCTGGAAGGGAGTATCTCCAATGCCTTAGCTCACTGGTAGAGTTACTGGCATTTTAATCACTATCCTCAAATGATATTTCTATATGTTTGGTTTTCTTCTTACATTTTCTTGCAATATAAAGTTCAGGCTTTTTTTCTTGGCTGATTGCATCTTCCTTCATTTCATTTGAGCCCGCTCTTTTTATATTTTCTTCATTATAAGCAAAATCTTCTTCATATATATTAGAAGTACATTCAACTTCTGTGTGAATATCATTCTTAGGCTTTGGGGTGCCAAGAATGTTTTCTTGCAAAGTGCTCTGTAAATTCTGGAAAACAACATTTTCCAAATCATGCTCTCTTCCTTCAGGAAATGACGGATGAAGTCCTGCAGGGAGAGGGCCTTGATATGTCTCCTTTTCCTCAGAGTCACTTAAGGTATTTGCCAAAGTAGATGTAGCTACCTCTCCAAACTCATCTTTTTGGAGTTTCTCTTGAGTGTCATCAGCAATTTGGAACTTTTTCTCAATTTCACCATGCACCTGTGTTAACTTAGTTTTCTTGATTCTAAATTTATTTTTAAATTTCATTTTTTTCTCTTTGTCCCTCATTTTTTCAGGATTTTCTGTGCAATTTGTATCTGCATCTAAATGTATGTCCTTAACATTAGATTTCTTATTGAATTTTGCTTGTGGAGATCTTCTTTTCCAATTCAAAAATGGGAAACAAAGACACTGAAATCGTTTCCTAGATGCTGTTTGTTCTGGTATGCTGGTTGTTTCCAAAGTAACTTTATCCTGGGGTAATGAAATAAGGACAAAGAACAATTAGAACTCAAACAAATAATAGTTAAACTTAATCTTTTAATCTTAGTGTTTTACATAATCCCAAATCATCTATGTTTCAAAAGAATGTTAGAAAAAATTAAATTTTCTCTAAATGAAAGAAAAAAAATTAAATTTTAAAGTAAGTTTTAGCTAGGATATTTTGTATTAGGTTAATATTATACTTGTATTGCATACTATGCATACTATATTCCCAAAAAAACAAATAGAAAAATTTCTCATTTCTTATTTTAATAGTTTTTCCTGCTCTAAAAGGACAATTTTTTAATCAAAAATAGATTGTAAAGAGATTTTGTTTTTAACTGATAAATTTAAATGATAAATTTTGAAATAATAATACAGATATGTTCTGCCTAATCTGCTTAGCCAAAAAAAAAAAAGTAAAATATAAGGTTGAAATGGGATAAAAAATTAGAGAGATATTTTTAACTAGTAAATTTTTTCACCACATTTATGTGTTTCTCTATTATTCATTTTGTAATTTCTTTGAATTAAAGTTCAAATAAAAGTGTAAAAATAGCAAATGTAAATTATGACGTAAGTGTGAGGAAAACTAGAATGTGATTTAAAGGAAACTTATTTTCAAAAATATATACCTATATAGATTGTCCCCTTCTGAGTTCAGTTCGAGTCCATATAATCTCTCTTTTTTAAAAATTAGAGGATAAGACTGGGCAAGAGAAAACAAATGCTTTTTGCATATAATTAAAGAATAAGAGATAAGAAATGATTACAAAATGATAACTTAGGGACATTAATAGAATTATTCGGCCATGGAGTATTAAGTAACTATTTCAAAATAGTCAAAATGTGATTCCCTGACCCAGTATAATCATTCAAATGTTCAAATGAGTTGGGATTATAATTCTATAATTAAATGGGACAAACCACAATATCGATGCCTACCTACAGATATTTTGGAATAAATTGTTTTTAGAATCACATCATTTACAAATAACAGTCAAATTTTTTTTTTCTTGTTCAGTCATGTCTGACTTTTTTCAAGACCTACAAACAGCTTCTTCCGTATCTAAAGACCCACTGAATTCTATTAATTGCTAACCCTGGCCAAAACAATCCAGGAGCCTGGGACTCCACACACCTTCAAGATCATAAAAAGGAAATCCTGGAGTCCACTCTTGGCAGGAGCCCTAAAACATGGTGTCCTTACACTGGCCATGTAAGAGTTCCTGTCTACCCAGGGACCAGCTCTGGCCCTGGCATCTTTCTACCTTTACCCTTACTTCCAAACCCCTACAATACACCTTTTTTTTTTTTTTTTATCAATCTAGGTTTTCGGGTCTGTAAATTCCTTTACAGCGACTCTGCGCCATCACTAGATTGCATTGAACTATGTATCCTTGCACCAAACCCAAAGGGGTTCCCCTTCCCTAACTCTCATCAAATCTTCCTGACTCCAGATCTGAATCTCTATCTCCTATGCCACTTAGTTGTTGACAAATATGTAGAATATATTTATACTTTAAATTGCATTGAATGTCATTTCTCCAAAATTAGACATTTATTAACTCCTACTTGAATTGAGATGGCAAAATCTTATTGGGCTGATTTTCATTATATCCCAAACAAACAGATTCAGCAAGAAAACAAAAGCACTACAACTGCATAAGAATATCATCCACAATATCCCTAAAAAGTTGACAGTGAGCTTCCAGCTAGAGACATTAATTGTTGGGGTCCATATTGCCTTCTAAAGCAGTTATGTTTTTTGTTGCTCTATCCATGATGGAGAATCTGTTATTTCCTTTAATGAACACAGATCAAGCAATAGAATCTTTTCATGTAAAACTAAGGGCTGAAGTATAGACCTCAATGATAACTATTTTCTGTTCTATATCATGGCTATTCCTGTAGCTGAAACCTATGGATTTTAAGATATTCAATTCACTGATTTGTTGATGAGTGTGCTAGTATTTGGGCAATACTCAGATTAAAATTCAATAATTAATTCACGAGGATGTTATCCGATCTGAATTGTTGATTTTTAAGAAATCACATTGGAACAGTCATTTCAATTCTTGTTTCTAGGCAGAGAAATAATGATTCAAAAATATGATTGAAATGTATTGTCTAGAAAAGATTGTGAAAAGGTTGTGAACTGGAATCTCGTTGTAGAAAGATGGTGTTGGGAAGGTAAAGCTGTGTGACCTGCTTTGTTTTTCAAGCCTCTCTTGTCTCTTGATTGTGCAGGTTGTTCTAACAAAATGAACATGATAAAAAGACTATTGAGAGCAGATTCTATCTTGCAAAAAGCATCTGAAACCTGGACTTTAGAACTCTTCTGATTTCAGTTAAAGAAGATATTACTAGTTAGTGAGACTAAAGCATGACACATCCTGAGTCTATTCCCCACTGAGCTCAAGTAATGTGGTTAGGGTTAGCACCAAAAAAAACCCTTCAGCTAATTTGCACATTGAACTGAAAAATCTTTGCCTAAAATCTTTGAGTAATTACAGTTTACCAGGGAGTTGTCATGGTATTAGGAAAGGTTAACGTTGTTATGAATTCCTTGGAAGTTCCAGCATGAGTAATAAATAGTTCCTGCATATTTCCCATAAGAAAATCCAAAGATGAATAATTAAGAATTCATATGTGTTCAATAGAACAAAATATACTAGATATCTCAGAAGTTTCACTTTAAAAAAAATTCTCATCATTCTAAAGATAGAAGACTAGATCCAAGGAATGTCAAAACCCAGTGTGCCTGGATTTCAACAAGTATTTCAAAAAGTTTCTCACAAGATCTTTGTGGCCTAGGAGAAAAATGTGGACTGTATTAAAGAAAAATTTGGTAGATTACGAGTAGTTTCACTGGGTGGATTTAAACAACACCAATTTTCCTGGAGGGCAAAGGGTAGCTTTACCTCCAGGGCTTTCTCTATCCAACACTTTACACTGATAATCAGGATGAAGTAATAGATCTAATACTTATTAGCAGAATTGTCAATGGAATGGGATTGATAGAGGATATAGAAGAAATAAATCAAAGAACTGAGATTCCAATGGATCTTTATAGATTAGAACAAGGAGATAGTGCTAACAAGGAATATCTCAAAGGGGACAAATTAAAATACTGGAATTATATTTTTAAAAAGCAGCTGCATATGTATACAATGGGGCAAAACAGTTTTTCATAAAAATTCTCAAAGACCAAGAAATATTTGTTAGTGGGTCATAAGTTTAATATGATGAGGGTATCAAAAGGGATTATATGATCTTTGCAGCAAAAGTGACGGGCCTTATTCTATCTTCATAATTCCACATTATTATGTTTAGGTAGGACACTGGAAAAGTGCAGTCCAGAGGAACTAAAAGAGTCATTAGAAATCAACCACGATTTATATCATAGGACAGTCTGGTAATTAAGTAGGGGTGTCTAGTTTTCAAAAAAGACAATTTAAAAGATGCCAGGAATCCAGAAAGAGCTATCAATCTGTCAATCCTTTCCGTGTCCTGGGCCAGGTGAGGTTTCCCGTGATGTCATCAAAAAACTAGGGAATTTCTTCAACTTCATTCTTTAACTCAGAACCATTAGCCCTGGCTGCACATTATAGAAAGCTGTAATTTAGCTCACTATAAGAAAACATCCCAAACTATCAGAGCTGTTCAATATACAATGGGCTGATTTACTTGGGGAGTAACTTTTCAATCACATCAAATTTTCTACTTTTTTGGGGGGATTCTGCAGACAGGATTTGTTAATTCTGACAAAGATAAACTAGATTCACTTTGATCATCAATGCTAAGATATTATTATGATGGCACCTTCAATGCCATACATTGACATTTTTATATATTGATGGAATGTAGTATATTTTTTCGAACGAGACATACATTTCCAGATATTGATATTCCAGGTTATCCTGCCATCAGTGACAAAAATGTTAGCTTGCCTAACAAAAAAATCAGAACATATTTTTTAAAATGTGCTCTTTCACATGCTTCCAGATCTATGGTATTTCTGTTATCATAATTATTTTGCTGAATAAAGGGAAAACAATGAAATAATCAAGTAGTTTAACTAACTTCTTTATCATTTAAGAAATGTTCAAAATTGCAGTATCTTTGGATTACTCTTTTTCTTCTATTATTACCTAGCTAGGGTTGGAGTTTTGCTGTTGGTCCCTATACCCACAAAGAACATTTCAACTCCTAAAAAAAAGACAAAAATACATTTTAAAGTACACTAAGTTCTGAAAATCACTTCCAGTAAAATTTGTATGAAAGACACTTTTACTAAAATAAAATATCAGAAATTACAGTATCTATTGTTGTATAACAAATGGTCAGTAGAATGATTTTACAGAGGCCTGAGGAGAATTACATGATGATGCTCAGAGAAATAAACAGAATTAGGAAATCATCATGCATGGCAACAAGAAGAATATACGATGATCAATTCTGATAGATGTGCCTATTTCCAACCATGAGATGATTCAGATCCATTCCAATAATCTTGTGATGAAGAGAGCCATCTACACCCAGAAAGAGGACTGTGTAAACTGAGAATGGACCACAACATATCATTTTCACTCTTTCTGTTGTTTGCTTGTATTTTGTTTCCTTTGTCAATTATGTTTTTCCTTTTTCAATTGATTTTTCTTGTGCAGCAAGATATTTATATAAATATGTATACATATATTGGAATTAACACATATTTTAACATATTTAACATGTATTGGATTACCTGCCATCTATGGAAAATGATGAAGAGAAGAAAGGGAAAATTTGGAACACAAGATTTTGCAAGGATCAATGTTGAAAAATTACTCATGCATATGGTATATAAATAAGAAGCTTTAATAAAAATCTGTAAAAAAGGAAAATTTAACATCACTTTTCCATACCTGTTCCTGGTCACTTTTATCAAAAATGTCCTGGCTTCCATCTGGTGGTCCTTTACATTTCAATTCTTGTTTCAAGTCTAAGTAATATTTAAGTGAAAATTTATTTTATTTAGAATTATTTTTCTTATATGAATGAAATCCTCTCCTTATTAACAGTAATGACAGTTGTGACAGATAATGATTTTATCTATTGTAATCTATGTTCAGATAAGTCATAAAATATCAGAAATTTCTACCTTATTAATTAATTAATTTGATTATTTTGCTATTTCAATCTACTGCTAGATTTTAAGCTTTTTGTGAGATGCTCATTTTAAAACCTTTCAGTTTTGTAAGTAATTTTTAAAAAAGCATCACTGGTCTAATTCTGCAATTATTAATTCAATGTTATTACCATGTAAAATTCCCCTCAACTTATATAAATTAACATTCATGAAAAACCAAGCTATTTACAGAGATATTGATAATACATCTCAGAAAATAAAATTTAAAACTTTGAATATCATTTATTTTATGATAAAAATTAGTTTATCATACATCAGTCCAAAACATCTTAACAAATTTTGTACTACCATAAACTATATAAAGTTAGGCTTAGTATATATCGGTCTACTCGGCACTAAGAAACTGAAGGAGGGTTAGAACGTTGACAATGGAAACAAATGCTTCCATAACAGCATGAAACAGATTTAATTAGTAATATAACCATTTTAACTAACTTGCTTATTAATATTTTTGCTCATAAAACTAGGCTAAAAAAGTCATTAATTTTCCTCTTTCTAAATACATAATAGACAAATTGCCTGATACATTTCTACCCTTATTGTTTTGTTTTGTTTCCTTCATTCATGGATGCACCATTTTCTGATTGGGGAAGACAGTGTTTCAGTGACTATGGACAGGTGGACAGGAGAGACTGATAGCATATGTGCTGCTAGAAGTGACCCATATTTCTTCCTATGTGTATACTCTGTGTGGGCGCCATTGCAAGTCTGACAGTTCAGTGATGATGTTATTTTTTTTTACCTCAGAAATTAATGAAGTAGACAATATATAACTCATACTCATTGGATAGGAGAAGTCACCTTCTGTCCATCAGTTTCTAGAATATCTGGAACAATGAACTCATTTGATCCATAGTTCCCTTTATGAAAAGTTCGGAAAAACAAAAGGGTATTGTATCTAATTTGAATAAGCCTTACAATGGATGACAGTGTCATGTACATAATAGTAGGTACTTTGTAACTTTAGTCTATCGTGTTTTTGTTTTTGTTTTTTGCTGAGGCAATGGAGGTGACTTGCCCAGGGTTGCACAGCTAGGAAGTTGAAGTGTCTGAGACAGATTTGAACTCAGGTCCTCCTGGCTTCAGAGCTAGTGCTCTATCCACTATACCAACAAGCTGCCCCAGTTGATCATGTGTATAATGAATATGCCTTTAAAAGAAACCAACAAATTGAGATATTGGGAAATAATTATCAAGAAGACTAGTAAACTCCAGAAAAACTTTATGGAGTTTGCACATGACAAAGTTTCTGAAAAGGGAGATTTCACCAGATGGCCTGAAAGGACACAGGGCAGGACAATATGTAGGAAAATGATGAAAATAGTTTGGATGAAAAAGAGGGAACACAAACAGGACGAAGTAGGGCTGAAAAGGTGAGAGTCTTCCTGTCCAGGGCTTTAGGGGCCCCCATTTCTGCATCTGCTAAATTATTAGTGGCAAGTGATTTCCCTCTCCCCTTCCCCAGTTATGTGAAAACTTTTCTTTTTCAGTTTGTATTTTCCGTTCACCTCATTTTAACATTCTTAAACTATTGTTACTAGACTCTAAGGTTCAGCAAAGTAGGCCAACAAAGAACTCTCAAGGACATCTGGAGCTCCTCCTATTCAGTGTGAAAGGAAAGGAGTCTTTGGTTGCTCTCTCCCCACCCTGGTTCCAAAACAGCATCTTCCCCTATCTATTTCTCACTTCCTATTGCCTGCTCTTTTTTTCACCCTTTCTCACTTACTAACATTTATTGACATTATGCTAGAGTACAAAAGTCTGAACAGAAACAGAATAATCTAGCAACTTCTGAAGGTTTTTAAAAATGAATTTTTATGACAAGTATCTTCAGGTTACACTTTACAGGAAGTAAATAAATTAAAGACTTCAGCATCTGGGGGTGAGAGACATCAATGAAGTTAGAGAGGCAGGCCTGCAATGAGGAAGGTTTCAGCCCAAGTTCCACCTCTGAAACACACTGGTTGTGTGACTATGAACAAACTTTCAGTGCTCTAGGCAATTCTCTGAGGCTTTGTTTCAATCAAGTTTAAGGTCTAGTCTCTATCACCAAAAAACAAATAAAGAAAGAAATAAATGATGTGACATGACCTCATATCATAGAAGTTGTCATCTGTATAACTAACCAATTCAGCTGAAAAGTAACTCATTCAGTTTGCTAAAACTAAGCACATTGCAAAGGCTGGAGGAATATTAGCAGAGACACTTCCTAGAGCCAATTAGTCACTCCACATCATGTATAGCTTATTTCTTTGTCCATTAACCTCTTGCCTTCAACAATATTGATTATAGTACTGTGAGTAGCAGTGGGACAACATGCAATTTCTTATCTTCTATCTATTTGATGATACTTTACTCCAGCCCCAACATTCTATCCCCTATTTTTCCAGCTCTCACATACATTATATTTTTGGTTGCTGAGGCAATTGGGGTTAAGTGATACTCAACTAGGAAGTGTTAAGTGCATGAAAATAGATTTGAACTCAGGTCATCCTGAATTCAGGGCTGGTGCTCTATCCACTGCCTAACCTATCTGCCCCTTCTTTTTCCTTTTTTAATTGAAACCCCACTTTCTACACAATATAAACTTACCTTCATGTTGTCCCAAAGAAATAACGTCTTGTATATTTTGACTTGTAGATGCAAATATATGTTCTGAAGATCTTTCCAAGACACTTTCAAAAGAACACTGATAAAATGAAAACATCAACAAAATTGTTAACAAGTCCACTGATTAAAGTACTCCTAAATGTTTTCTACAATTAAATTGTGAAGAATTTCCACCTAGAGAGAAGGATCTATAGAAAACACAATATTTTTACAACATTTTCTTCAAAAGAACCGTTTCATGCTTACACTTTTCATGATTATTTTCTATCTTTTTTTTTTCTTTAGAGGAGATAACTCTGAGTTTTCATACAGAAATGGTTGAACTTGTAAGGAAGGATAAAATTCTAACTCAGGATATCATTATGATTGTCATTACATAATACATAAAATAATATTTTTCACATGCTAAATATATGTGAGAAGAAAATGTTTTTGTACATAATCCCTCTTAAATAGTGGCCTATTTAATAGAGGCCTAAGCTTGGAATCAGAAAGATTGCTCTTTATGAATTAAATTCTGGCCTCAGACACTAGCTGTATGCCCCTGGACAATTCATTGAATCTCATTTGTCTCAATTCCTTACTAAGAAGGAAATGCCAAACTATTTCTATTCCTTTGACAAGAAAATACTAAATGTGCTCTTGAAGAGCCAGACACAAATAAAATGATTAAATGACAACAAAGCCTTGGCCAGTCCAATTTGATCTATGTTTGACCTATCTATCCATCTATCCATTCATTTATCGATCTATCTATCTATATATGTATGTATGTCTGAAATGTGTATATGTATCTAAAACATATACACACTGATATATATTATACACTTATTCCAATATATATACATGTCTACTATAAATATATATATATATAGAATTTTATATATATATATACATTAATACAAAAATACATACAAAGAAAAACAAACAAAAGACAAAATGTTTTAAAAAGTATATAAAAAAGATGAGAATATGTCTTATATAAATTTGCCAGTGGCATTTCTCTAATCATCACAGAAACAGAAAATTTAACTTAACCACAATGCAGATCTATTATACTATATAATTCATTGTTACTAGTTGGGTATTCAATATCCAACTCTACCCCTCTCTCATACTTAGATTAGGAGTTTTTCTCTTGGTTTAATTTCTTGTTCTCATGCTTGATGTTTTTTTTTTTTCCTTGTTTTTGCTGATGCAATTGGGGTTAAGTGACTTGCCCAGGGTCACACAGCTAAAATGTGTTAAATGTCTGAGATCACATTTGACTTCAGGGCTGGTGCTCTATCCACTGTTCCACCTAGCTGCCCCTCTGCTTGCTTGCTTTAATTCACTTAAGGACCCTCCAAATCATGAGGTTGTTTTTTATTTTTTTTTAATTTCTCAAGTGGTATCTGATACAAAAAACTGTCTCCTTTCTTCATTTTACATACATTCGTAAGCACAGGCATATTTGTTTTCTTGTTTTCATATTTTATGCTTCTATCTTTGGTTATTTCCAACATAAAGCTGAGAGCTAATCCATTTAACTGTTCTTGTTGCAAAAGAGACTGTGCTGTAATTCAGATTTCTGACACTCATTTGCCAGAAGAAATGGAAACCATCTGACTTTTCTCAAATTCCTAAAATTTAAGCAATCTATGAGATAATTCCATTGAAATGTTTCCCGACAACACATTAAAAAGTTGTCAGCTTGTAATCATATAAGCCCCCCAAAACTTTGCAACTTCTTCATTTCTATTTATGATACTTATATTTTACAGGTACTTAGCCTTTAAAAAACTCAGTTATGGCCTTTTCTCTCTGCAACCCAATAATGGGTACATACTGCTGAATCTTTCTCTAAAATGAACAAGTTATTGTTTAACATTTCATATTTCCACAACCACTCCATTTTGTTTTATTTTATCATCTTGCATCCTACTGAAATGACTTTTTGGCCTATAATGTATATCTGTTCCAGGTAATCTTTCAGTCTGATTTCAATGTTTTTTAAAAATATGTTTCAATATGTTATTATACTCTATATGAAAAGACAGTGACTCCCAAGACTCTCTCTTTTATAGAAAATAATTTATGTTCCCATTACAGGTCCTCTATTATAGCTAAATGTCAAGACTTACATTACTTGGAAACATCCCTATCTTTTGCCTATCCTCTCTTCTAGAAGTTTTCCTCCTTCTTTTCTGCCAATCAAGTTTTGACCTTATTATTAAGGCCTAAGTATTACCTCTTGTCTTTCCTGATTAAGCACAATTAATTATGTCATTTCTTTTGTATTGGACTCAGCAGTAGTATGTACAATTTGAAAAGAAAAAATATAGCTATATATAATATGTACACACTGGGGCAAAATTGTTTTTCTTAGAATGTCTTGTGACAAAGACCTACACGTATTAGTTATTGTGCTATAAGTTTAAAACGATGTGACTTTCAAAAAGGCAAAAGTAGGACAGCATTCTTACTGAGACAAGATAGGCTTATACCCTGTCTTGGTAAAATCACATATTTATTACGGTACTTAGGACAATGGAAATTTGCAAGTTAGAGGACCCTTAAAGACTTTAGAAGTCATCCATGACTTCTACTCGATAGAAAAAATACATATTTAAAACAGAAGTCTTGTACTATGTGTGTGTGTGTGTGTGTGTGTGTGTGTGTGTGTGTGTGTGTGTGTGTGAGGTGTGTGTGTTATAGGTCTCTTTTAGTTTTGTAAACTTATGGAACACTATTCAAAGAAATATTTTTAGGTTTATAAAATAAAAACACAAGTTTATATAGGAAATGGATTAAAAATTAGAAAATCATTCATCCATTCCAATTGCTACCACCACAAATTTATGATATATAACTGGACCCTTAAGGGAACCCTATGATACCTTCCTTATCAAGTGACTATCCCAATCCCCACAGCAGCTCTTCCACAACTTTTCATCCTCTCTCAAATTTTCCATGGTTTCTTTCTTGCCCACACTTTGAAATGAGAAATTTGCTTCAAATTTTACTAAAAAAAATGAGGCTGTTTGAAATGAGCTCCCTCACCTCTTCTCTTCCACATCTCCTATCTCTCAGATGCCTTCTGCCAATATCTCCTTCATTCCTACCTTGCATGATGAAGTAGGCTTACTCCTTACCAAGCTTGAGCTTTAAAACTTATTCAGGTGACCCTGTGCCATCCCATCTCCTCCAACAGATTTCCCCCCTCACTCATGCCAACTCTATTATTTATTTTTAATTTCTGTAATCTATTCCATATCCCTTACAAACATGTCCATTTTGCCAACATGCTGAAAATCCTCTCTAGACATTTTAATCCCTGTTATCATCCTTTCTTTTTTTTTTTTTTTTTTTTTGTAGTGCCCTAAGCCACAACCGTATTGTACTGCCTTTTTACTGCAAGCAGCCAGAAATGTAAGCAAGTAACAGACAGAATGGAAGTAGACTTTTCAAAATGTCTTAAAACAAGGGACCATGAAATTGGAACCCAATGTTTACAAAATAAAGAAATATGGGTCACAAACCCCAAAATACCTACCAAAAATATGGACATGTGAACAAAAATCGTGGTTAGAGCACTGAAGCTGCATTCACAAAGATCTGAGTTCAATTTCAATTTCTCTCTCAAACATTTACTAGCTGTGTGACCCTGCAGTAATCCTAATTAACAGCTATTTGTTTCAGTTTCCTCATTTGTCAAATGGTAATGATAATAGTATTTACATCTGAGGATTGTTGTGTGAATCAAATGTAATGTGCTGAGTATAATATCTACCATGGGAAAAGTACTATATAAATATTTATTATTTATCAATGATATATAACCCATTACTAATCCAACAAATTTACTAAGGAAAAAAAAACATCATTAAGTCATATTTTTATATGTAAGTTACTCTACTAGATTCAATGGGAGAGTCTAAAAAAAACCCAGATTTTTTTTGCCCAAGGAAAAATGTGGTATCAATAGACCTCAAAAGAGGGGGAGAGCTTGCTTCCATAGAGGAAGAGATAAAATAGTATAAAGGAAGATAAAACTACAGTTTACAAAGGCAACAGGTAAATGGTGGAGAAATACATTTTGAGAAGAAACTCTAAAGTCTTGAAGATTAGAAAATACAAGGCATAGGCAGAGAACAAAATTTCTATAGTACTTAGAATTTCTTTAGGCAAGTAGTGAAAGGTAAGGTCAATAAGTACACTACAATAAACTCTACTAATAATAATGACTTATTTTTTGGTGAGGCAATTGGGTTTAAGTGACTTGCCCAAGGTTACACAGCTATTACATGATAAGTGTCTGATATTACATTTGAATCAGGTCCTCCTTGTTGCAAAACCACTGCCCTTACCACTTATCCAACTAGTTGATCCTATTAACTTAAATATTTAAAATTAAAACCTATAATAAAACAATAAGATTTTTGATCCACCATGCAGGATCCATGTTATCAAACATAATAAGTACTGCAGACAAAAATCAATAAGTCTGATTATATAGAGATCTGTGTAACAAACAAACAAATAAACAAACAAACAAAAACGTGCTTTTGAAACTAAAAGAATAGAAAAAGGTTGGAAAATATTTCAAATCTCTATATAAACTAAGTTAGATAATAACAATATGTAAGATATACATTCAACTCTCAATATGCATATATTTTAACTTTTGCAAATTCAAGTATTTGTGAGATTAAGTCAGTAACCTCATGTTCACTTTCATGATAACAACCTGCATGCAAAGTAGAGATGAAAAATGAAAGCCACAATGCTGCAAATTTGTGGAGCAGCTGATATGTATTATTCCCTTCATTAGTCTTATTCATCTTATTTTTATAGATTAAAGAAGTCTGTGCATTCCATTGCCTATGAAAATTTACATGTCTGGACTTAAAACTCAAAGATCTATTATAATTATGCTCCCAAAATCTAATGCAACACTCAAGGGGTCCTCTAAATAAGAACATTACAGAAATATATCTCATTACAACAAAGAATATTGAAGAAAGTAGATTAGGACACATTGAAATGAGATTTCTTTTTTTTTTTTTTTTAAGACAAATTCTAAACACAGACTGTATAAATAATACCTTAATAAAACTGTAATCAATCTTAGTGTCACAAGATTACATAACTTAGAAAAAAATCCTTTTTAAGCAGTTATTATATAAATATATGCCTATACATGTGTATGTATATATATATATATATATATATATATATATATGTGTGTGTGTGTGTGTGTGTGTCAGACACAGTGTACAATGGTGTGAATATGAATACAAGTAAAAGGAAAGGCAGCCTTCCCCTCAAGGAGCTTAAATTCTAATGAGTAAAAGGAAGCTGGAAAAAGGTCAAAGACAAAGGATTCATCTGGGAACATGTCAGAAAATTACTTCAACAGTATTTCTAGGTTAGAAATAATATGGTCAATCATTCCTAGGTAAAGATGAACTTTGGTTTGGTGGTCATTGGAATTGAATGCCCTCTTTCCCATTTCCCATATATTCTATGTATAGTTTGACTTTCAAATCATTTTCTAACAATGTGACTTCCATGACAGCTGAAGATTGACTGTATCTGACACATATCTTTTAATCTCTAAATCTAGCAAAATAGCTCAAAATGAAGAAATGACAATAAAAATATCATTAACTTCATGAAAAATGTTCCAGTTTCCCACCACTGAAAGAAACTTAAAAATCAACATGTTTATTTTATCACCTTAAGAAGGTGAAAAATTAAAAAGAATAGAGAATTCTGGGAAGATGGAGGAGCAAGTTGGTAAATTTGAAGCTCTCCAGATTTTCCCCACAAATAGAACAAATTTGTGCCTCAGGGCCAACACTGGTGATAGATCAAGATAACTTGGGGCAGGACAGGGGTTCTGATACAATCCAAAAAGCCCCAAGATTGAGGAGTAACTTGTCTGATGTGCAAACACCTCCAGGCAAACTACACAGAAACATCAAGTGGGGAGCCTCTCAGCTATCTGGATATGGCTGGAGTCTCGGCAGAAACTTTCACTCCACCCCACTCTTTGTCAAATTCGGGTTTGAGTCTAGGAAGACAGAGTGAATCCTGGATGACTGGGAATTCCAGGCTCCACTGTGCTGCAGAGAGAAGGCCCTGGGTAGGAAGAAATCAGCACTTGGTGAAGGTGGAGCTCTTGATTTGGAATTCCTGATCAGAGTGGAGATCTCAAGGGAAGCTTGAGGCACCATCCTCCAATCCTATGATTAGAGATGTTTATACTTCTTATTAAAAAAAAATGAGCCAGCAAAGTAGACTCCCACCATTAAATCATATTATGGGAATAGAGAAAACCAGAATTCATCTTCAGAGGAGGACATTTTAGTAACAAAAAGCTTCTTCTACCTCAAAGAGTAATGTGAAATGGCCCCCTGCCCAGAGAGAATTTATGGAGGAATTAAAAAAAGAATTCAAACATCAAATGAGAGACATAGAGGAAAAAACTTTAAAAAATAAAAATAAAAAGCCAAACAATGAAAACAAGACGATTATGAAAAAAAAAGTTAGCCAACTAGCAAAGGAGGGACAGAGTCTCAAAGATGAAATTTGAAAATGAGAATTGGATAAAGGGAAGCCAGTGAAGCTATGAGAAACCAAGAAATAACAAAATAGATTATAAAGAATGAGAAAATAGAAGAAGGTAAAACATCCTATATGAAAACTGAAAGATGTGAAGAGCAGATCAAGAAAAGAAAATATAGGAATAAGCTCACTGTTATAACTTTTTGACAAAAAAATGGACCTTGACACAATAATGCACGAATACAGTCCTGGAGTGATAGGACATGAAGGGAAAAATAGAAATAGAAAAAATCCCCTGATCACCACCACAAAAGATTCTTTTTGGAAAATAAACAGGAATATTCTAGTCAAATAGTGAAATCCCCAGATCAAAAAGAAAATTTTGCAAAAAGCAAAAAAAAAAAATCAAAACATTGGAGCTGTTACAATTAGAATTGTGCAAGACTTATCAGCACCTACAATAGAAGACTACAGGTCTACAGGTCCTGGAATCAATCTATCCACAACAGGAAAAAAAATAAAAAGCTATTCCTATGGCCAAAAATATCACATCCAACAAAATTATCTATAATTTTGAATGATAAAAAATGAATATTAAATGAACTTGCAAATTTTCAGGACTTTCTTTCAACCAAACCTGAACTTAACAGAAAATTTAACATATAAGGGACAATATTAAAGAGCAATTTTGAAGAATTCCGCATAGAGAAACTGTTTAAACATCAAAATATTGTTTGGTTTTCCCTGGAAATGTATACTATGCTTTTAAGATTTACATCAACAGTAAGGTAGCTCAAAGGAAAGACTGGTAGAGGTAAGATAAAAATAGTAATTATGTAATAGAAAGAAAGCATAGAAGAAGAATACAAGCAAGCATTAGAGAGAGGGAAGACTCAGTTCTGAAAACCTACTCACATCAGGAATGGGTTCAACACTACATATATAATATGAAAAGTAGAGCACTCTCCAAAAATCTATAAAGAAGTAAGGGTAGTGGGGTGGGCAGATGGGGAAGCAAAGGGTGAGGAAAGAAGACAAGGGAGGGATCCTGGAGTGGGGAGAGGTTAAGTAATAACAAGACAAGTTATAAAACAGAATTTAATTAGAATCAGTAGGGATAGGAAAGTCGTGTGTGTGTGTGTGTGTGTGTGTGTGTGTGTGTGTGTGTGTGTGTGTGTGTCTATATATGTCTACATAAATATATATTTTCTTAATGGTAGCTTTCTTGAGGGTGAGAGGGTAGATGAAAGGAAAGAGTATAGTAAATAAGTTATACGGCAGAGAAAACAATTTACAAAGAAGTAAAGAAAAAATGGATATTCATGAACTTAATTTCTTCTAATAAATATATAATTTCTTTATCTGGTAATTTGTTGATGTATATTTTTAATTCTCCTTGAATTTTTGAAGGGCACATGACAATGTTATCTTTTGCTTTATTTTATTTTGTTTTGTATTCCTTTTCTGTTTTTATTTTTTTTACTGTTTTTTTTCGAATAAAATAAATTTTACAAATAAACAAAATGTCATAGAAAAACAAAAAAAAAAATTTACAAATCGTGGGAAATTCTAATATACCACTAGGAGAACTATAATTGGTCCAGGTGTTTTAGAAAACAATATGTAAGAATCAAAATACTATTTTTTTTTCCATTGCTAAGAATTCATCCTAAAAAGAGCAAGGACAGGAAAAATAAGAACTATGTGTACAGAAATATTCATAGGTGCTCTATTTGTAATAAAAAATCAGGAGCAACCGGTGCAACCAACTTTTAGAGAAAATTAGTATTATTATGGAATGAATCACAGATATGGAGCAAGAAGAGACCTCTAGGAACATCATAATATTATTTATTTTAGAGTGTAAGTCATGGGATTTGAAGCCTGGTTCTCCACTCCAAATCTAAGACTCTTTTCAGTGCATAGTTAAATACAAAGGTAACAAGAAAATATGGAGACTGATAGAGAAATATTAGCAGAATGTAAATTGCATAAAAGTTGGTTTCAGTTAGTTATTCAGAAGAAAAAAAAAACACAACAAAACTTAGAGGTGGGGAAACTTGAAAGTCTGATGCAGAAAAAAAGCTTCTTTGCTTTAAAATAATTTGGGTCCTTTTAACTCCATTTGGATCTTTGGTATTAAATAACTAAAGAGATTGTATAGTATGTTTACAATATCTTTTAACAAAACAAAGCACTGTCTAAACTGAAATATGAGTAGAAAAAAAAATCAATAAAGAAACTTTACCTCCATATCAAAACTGAATTCGTTATCTGTGATTAGCTGGAGAATTTTCCATTCTGGTATGTCAGAGTATCTTTCAAAAAGAAACCAAAAATTAGTTCTTTTATTTCCAGAAGTCAATCATGAACAAGAAAACTTTTTAGTTGTTGCAAGGTTCTTTGTTACCCAATGATATGTTACAAAGGATGATTGAATAGAAGATATAATCAACTATTCCTATTCCAAGATTCATTTTGGTAGAGAAGAAAATATTAGTTTAGAAGCTATCAGGGGCTCTTTCCTCCAGAATAATCTCACTTAATTTTTACACTTTTCTAAAGTTGATAAACAAACACAATGGGACATTATAAATTCCCAAATTATTAAAACCTTGGAAATCTATTTGTAATAGCATGTCACTGTTCTCTGTACCTTCCCTTCTAAATTGTGACAATTACCCTCAACAGGTTTCAGCTCTAGATATGAGTTGTATTTGTTGTTCAATCATTTCAGTAGTCTCTTATTCTTTGATCCCATTTGGCATTTGATTGCATAGGTACTAAAGTGGTTTGCCATTTCTTTCCTCAATTCTTTCACAGATGGGGAAACTCAGGAAAACAGGATTAAGTGAGACTTGCCTGGAATCATAACCAAATAAGTATCTGATCTAGATTAGAACTCAGATGACCCTTCTTGATTCCAAACCCAGGACACAGTGCCCACTGCTTTGCCTAGTTGTCCTTTAGATATGTGAATATATCATGCGTTCCAGTCTCAGTAAGTCTTTATTGTAAAAGTAAATGTTTATCTTCCTTGCTAGAAAAGTTTTTACAATCCCTGTGGTAATCTACTTTCAAGGAGTTTCAACTCCAGATTTTTCAATTCACTTGCGCTGGAGGGAGAGAGTGGTTGAGTTCAGAATTCAAGTTGGGGTACATTATTTGTCTTTGATTAATGTAGGGAAATTTCAGAGAGAAAATAATGCAGATGAGCAACTTTGAATCCAATTTATCTTTATTCCCTGTTCACTAGCACAAAACCATTCTCTTCTCAGCTCCTTAGGATGTGTTAGCACATCTTTCTTTCTCTTTCCTTCTTCCTTTCCTTCTTCCTTTCCTTCTTCCTTTCCTTCTTCCTTTCCTTCTTCCTTTCCTTTTTCCTTTCCTTTTTCCTTTCCTTTTTCCTTTCCTTTTTCCTTTCCTTTTTCCTTTCCTTTTTCCTTTCCTTTTTCCTTTCCTTTTTCTTCCTTTTCCTTTCCTTTTTCCTTTCTTTTTCCTTTCCTTTTTCCTTTCCTTTCCTTTCCTTTCCTTTCCTTTCCTTTCCTTTCCTTTCTTTCCTTTCCTTTCCTTTCCTTTCCTTTCCTTTCCTTTCCTTTCCTTTCCTTTCCTTTCTTTCCTTCCTTTCCTTTCCTTTCCTTCCCTTCCTTCCCTTCCCTTTCCCTTCCTTCCCTTCCCTTCCCTTCCCTTCCCTTCCCTTCCCTTCCCTTCCCTTCCCTTCCCTTCCCTTCCCTTCCCTTCCCTTCCCTTCCCTTCCCTTCCCTTCCCTCCCTTCCCTTCCCTTCCCTTCCCTTCCCTTCCCTTCCCTTCCCTTCCCTTCCCTTCCCTTCCCTTCCCTTCCCTTCCCTTCCCTTCCCTTCCTCTCCCTTCCCTTCCTTCCCTTCCTTCCCTTCCCTTCCCTTCCTTCTTCCTTTCCTTTCCTTTCCTTTCCTTTCCTTTCCTTTCCTTTCCTTTCCTTTCCTTCTTTCCTTTTCCTTTCCTTTCCTTTCCTTTCCTTTCCTTTCCTTTCCTTTCCTTTCCTTTCCTTTCCCTTTCCTTTCCTTTCCTTTCCTTTCCTTTCCTTTCCTTTCCTTTCCTTTTTCCTTTCCTTTCCTTTCCTTTCCTTTCCTTTCCTTTCCCTTTCCTTTCCTTTCCTTTCCTTTCCTTTCCTTTCCTTTCCTTTCCTTTCCTTTCCTTTTCCTTTCCTTTCCTTTCCTTTCCTTTCCTTTCCTTTCCTTTTCCTTTTCCTTTCCCTTTCCTTTCCTTTCCTTTCCTTCCTTTCCTTTCCTTTCCTTTCCTTTCCTTTCCTTTCCTTTCCTTTCCTTTCCTTTCCTTTTCCTTTCCTTTCCTTTCCTTTCCTTTCCTTTCCTTTCCTTTCCTTTTCCTTTCCTTTCCTTTTCCTTTCCTTTCCTTTCCTTTCCTTTCCTTTCCTTTCCTTTCTTCTTTCCTTCCTTCCTTCCTTCCTTCCTTCCTTCCTTCCTTCCTTCCTTCCTTCCTTCCTTCCTTCCTTCCTTCATTCCTTTTGCTCTGATACTTTGATACACATGAGCAATCTCCCTTCCTTTCTTCTTAAACTTGAGAACTGACTGCTTATTTGGTCCTGTTTTTTAACATTCTTCTTCCCTTTCTCATTTTTTCAGTTGTATTTCATCTCCTTTTCCTCCTCTTTATAGCCTTCACCTTGTCTTCTTTCTTATGTCTTTTCCATCTCCTCAAATCCTCTTTGGGCTCACTTTCTTTTCTTCCTTTAGTTGGAATCTATCATCTTCAACTCAGCTTCTCAATTTTCACTTCAACTAACTCTACTTTTTACTTAAACTTCTCAAGGCCTCCTGAATTTTTTTATTAACTTCCAAATTTTATTTTTCTTTCCAGATTCTTAGGGCTTCAAAATCATGTTCCTATTTGCTTCCCTTAAATTCACATCTAAAAGAGGAATAATATAATACCGTTAACAGGAATAATGTAAATGCTGCAACATGTCCATCAACCATAATCCCATAGAAAAAGAGATCAATTTCCTGGGACTATCTTGTTAGCATATCTAAAAGACTGACTCAATTATCTCTTTAGGTATCCTGCAACAACTCCCATAGATACAATGTACATGAGAGTTTGTTCTTACCTAGGCCCCACCCCCTTGTTCCCTTCCTAACTCTGTTCTAATGGGCTCTTTTCTCTACATCAAGGACTTACTTCCCTCTGACTTTAAAAAGCCATGTCACTTGAAACATCTTGCTTAATCATATTTGATTTAGCCCCTAAGCTATTTCACATTAATCAATGCCATCCTATGGGGCTGTGAAAATATCTCAGTTGAATTTGTCATATTAGGAACTGCTCTGGGTGCTTTATAGTTCTAATACTTCATTTTTTAAATAAATATAGGAAGAAAGGTTCCAAATGTTCAGCTTCTTGGGATCAGGGGACTCTTCCCACCAATCTCCCGAGACAATCACTCCCAACTTTGCCTCTTTTCTCTTCACCTTCCTCCTTATTTAAGAGAAAAAAATTATCATTTCTTGGAATACTTCATTCTACTTGATCATCTAGAAAGTGGAAAGGCGTTTTTCCAGAATTTTCACCTTCTTTTATATTAAGAGTAACTCTTAACACTGACAGCAACAAAGAGCACAGAATCTGTAGGACACTGCAAAATAACATTCTGTGCTGTGGGAAAATGAGCTCACTAAAAGTGAGATACTTAGCAATCTCTGTTTTAGTCATTCCTGTTAATGACCTTTACAACTAATCCTTTGCCATATCTGTTTGCCTTTGTAGGAGCTCCAGAGAAGTGCGTTTTCAAAAGGTTTACTACTTCTCAAGATACAATGCCAACTTGCCCACATCTCTCTAATTGGAAAGAAGAATATTCCTGCCAAAGTCTCAAAGTAAAAATTAGCTCTCTACCATAGTTGTCTACAAGAGTTCCAAGCAGAAACTACTCACCAGACGCTTCCCTCTTCTCTACCATTGCTTCTCTCCTTGCTGAGAAATCTCCAATACCATCTCTTGTCTTAATTTAGGATCCTGGTCCCAGTGACTAACCCCCAGCCCCTGTTGATAACTCCTTGATCTGAGCACTTAGGTAAAACTTCTGCAAGTAGAAGATGATACATATTTGCATTGCAGATGTGATTTAAAAGCCCCCTTCCAGGTGGCTAACATGTGGTGTGGCCATATGGAACATAGCTGGTTCATTCTTCATTCATCAAATACTATTTATTAATAGTTCTATTAGGGTTTTGTGGATAGGAAGTAGGAAGGGGGTAAAAATACAGTGGATTCAACTTCTTCCTTTGTCACATAATGATTTCATGAACCCAAACTAGTCACTTAATCCTTCAGCTTCCTCAGTCAACTATCTATACACAAAACAGTTAATAATCTGATAAATAAGCTTGAATAAACACATGCACACACATACACATAGTGTACATATATGTGTGTGTATATATACACACACATATGCAATATATGCATAAACATATATACACACATAATAATGTACATATATATATATATATATATATATATATATATATATATATATATATATATATATATATATATATATATATATATGTGCAAATGCACATGTACCTAGTAGGTGTCCAGTAAACCTAATTTGTTGAAAGTTAATTAAGCAAAAACATGAATTAATATGATAGTATAAAAATTCTATAGCATAGTATAGCATAGTATACTATAGTAGTATAAAAATTTTGGATTCATGACAGTCTGCTTTGTCTGAATTGAAAAACCTATTGAAGACTGGACCAAGAAGATTAATCAAAAGCTACAAAGCCTACCTGCTTGTAGAATCTTCTGAAGAACTTTCTTCTGCTATTGTAGAAAAAAGTAAAATACAATTAAAACTTAATATATAAAAATTAATATAAAAGGCATAATTTTAAAGCTATTCTACAATGTATATTTGAGCAACGCCAATATGATTCAAAGGGAATTGTGATAAAGATAAATGTCTTTAAGTTGAATGAGGTGGGTAGAAAGAGGTGGTCTTAAAATATGAGTTATCTGTGAGTGATCTGGTTACATTAATTGCTTCGCACTTTCAGAGCACCATATCTCTAAGCAAATACCATAAATAAAAAGAACAATCTGCTCTAACATGATTAATTTGGGCTTTTTTATGTAAGTAGATTGCAAAGACGATATTGGGAAAGATCGACTTTCTTACCACAGTCCTCACAGATAAAATGTTTGGAAATATAGTACTGCCACATTCAGCATGACATGGCAGAATATTCCCTTTTATAAATCAGAGAAATCCACAGACATTCAGTTTAGCATAACATAACATATTTCTATCTCTTCTCCATGGGCAAGAGATCCAAAACAATGTAACCTGTCTAAAGCTCTATAATCCCTGGAAGAAAGGGATTAATAAGTAGAAAACCAATGTATTTTTTCTATTCAAGTCTTCTTGGGAAGGGAAACTAAAAATAAAAACAAAAGTAATGATTTACAATGCACATCTATTATTTCTTCTGATCTTTGACTGCAAAATATAGTTTAAAAATATTGTACTGGGCAATAAAATAAGAAATTCTTTTTTTTTTACTACGAACCATGACATGAGTCTAAGGGAAAGAACTAAGAGATAACTATTTCTCCATTTCACTAGGTATATTATTTTGTTATTTAATTCATAAATCATTCTCCAAAATTGAGTTTCTCCAAAACATTGAAAATGATGCTGCCAGATTGCTTTTGAACTAATTATGTCCAAAGGAATATGAGATTTCATTTGTATGGAAATCACAGTGATAAAAATTACCTTCACTGATAAACAGGGAATTTCTCTGCAAATGATATTCTTTTAATTTAATAGTTTTTATTTACCAGATATATGCATGGGGAATTTCACAACATTGACAATTGCGAAACCGTTTTTTCTAATTTTTCCCCTCGTTCCCCCCCACCCCAAAGATGGCAGGTTGGTCAATACATGTTCGATATCTTAAAGTAGAAATTTATACATATATACACACACACACACACACACACACACACACACACACACAACCAAAAGGTTGTTTTGCAGTCCAAAAAGAATCGGACTTTGAAACAGTGTACAATTAGCCTGTGAAGGAAATATAAAATGCAGCCGGACAAAATTAGAGGGATTGGGAATTCTATGTAGTGGTTCTTATGCTGGGTGTAGCTGGTTCAGTTCATTATTGCTCTATTGGAAGTGATTTGGTTCATCTTATTGTTGAAAATGGCCATATCCATCAGAATTGATCATCATATAGTATTGTTGTGCAAGTATACAACGATCTTCTGGTCCTACTCATTTCACTCAGCATCAGGTCATGTAAATCTATCCAGGCTTTTCTGAAATCATCCTGCTAGTCATTTCTTACACAGCAATCATATTCCATAATATTCATATACCACAATTTATTCAGCCCTTCTCTAATCAATGGGCATCCGCATCCCTTTACCTTCTTTAAGATCTCTTTGGGATATAAGACCAGAAGTAAAACTGCTGGGTGAAAGGGGATGCACAGTTTGATAACTTTTTGAGCAAAGTTGAAAATTGCTCTCCAGAATGGCTGGATGCATTCACAATTCCAGCAACAATGTGTCAGTGTCCCTGTTTTCCCACATCCCCTTCAACATTCTGCATTATCTTTCCCTGTCATTCTAGCCAATTAGAGATGGGTAGTGGTATCTCAGAGTTGTTTTAATTTGCATTTCTCTGATTAATAATGACATGGAGCATCTTTTCATATAGCTAGAAATAGTTTCAATTTCTTCTTCTGAGAATTGTCTGTTCATATCCTTTGACCATTTATCAATAGGAGAATGGCTTGATTTCTTATAAATTAGAGTCAATTCTCTTTATATTTTGGAAATGAAGCCTTTATTGCAAATGATATTCTTAGTGAATTATTAAGTTGAGGCACTGTGAGGTTAAGCAACTTGTGTAGAGTCAACCAGCTAGGATGTATCAGAAGTGAGTTTTAAACCTATGTCTTCTGACAGTAAAGGACAGCTCTTTAGCCAGTTTACCCAACTGGTTAGGACCTGCAAAAATGTTCACTGTGTCTCCTCAGACTGAGAATTTAGAGTTCCCGCTACTCTCTGATATATTTTAAGTGAAATTTCATTATATAACATAATACATATTGAGTTATCTAATAATGATTTATTTCCATTTAAACATAAATAAGCTAAAAATGTCATTTTATACTATGCAGCCAAAAATGGTATTTCTAGATACTTTCCTGAAGAGTGGAGGGCCTGAAGATATCAACTATGTTCATAAATATCAAAGTAGCTAATGCTTCTCCCTAGGCAGATATTTTAGTATGGTAGTTTTTTAAAACATAAAATCAAAGAGACAAAAAATGCACAAATCTTTGAGCTCTTCCTTCCTTTTGTCACATAAAGCCTCTGAATTGGTTTTCGAGTGACAGAATCCACATATATTTTCAGCAGAAGATACTTTGGAAGAACCTCAGGAAAAGTCGGTCTGAAGAACAGGGGTAGGGTGGAGGTGGCCCAGCAAAGGTACAATACAGGGACTGAGGTCAGAGTGGATTCTGTCCCCTGGAGAAATTTACTGGGAATCTTTTAACTATAATACAAGCTATTCTGTCTTGGTTCAGAAACCACTGGATCAGCAAACAGACTTTTCCTGAAGTTCTTCCAAAATATCTTCTGCTGAAAGACTTTCAACTCAACTTCAGAAGACAAATAATGAGACCCCAAACCCCAGGAAAACAAATGGGTTTAGCCATGCTTACACAGCACTAGATGGAAGACAGCAACCCTGGCCCCAGGGAAGCATGAAACTACTGTTGCCTGTAGAGGAAATTTGAGATAGAGGAAATTTGGGACAATTTCCCTATTGTCCTAAGAGCAGACCAGAACATTTAAAAATGAAAAGCAAAAGAACTCTGACCATAGATAGATTCTATGGAGATAGGGAAGTGCAGACCTCAAACCCTGATGACACTTGAGGCAAAAAGCCATCAGGTCAAGCCTCAAAATGTAAGATAACTTGGTCTGCAACTCTGAAGATTCTCTTAGTAAGAATTATAAATAGATCTTAAAAGAGTTAAAAGGAAAGTGGAGAAAGGAAATGAGAGCTTTAGAAAAAGAACCAGAGATCTTGTTTTAAAAAAAATACTACTTCCCGGGGGGGGGGGGGGGGGGGGGCAGAGCCAAGATGGTGGAGAGGATAGATGCTTCATTCTGAACTCCCTTCTACCCTCACTTACTATATACCTAATTCAGCCTCAGAAATCATGCTTGACTGGTAGGATTCCCAAATATTGGGAGTACAACACTTTGCCAGCCAAAGATTACTTGGAACTTCGCCAGATAAAGTCTGTCTTGATCGGGTAGGAGGAGTCCAGAGCAGCCAGGGAGTCAGAACACGGAGGCTTGCCCATGCTGAGTGGACCCGGAGCACAGTGTGATCCCTGTGGGTGGAGAATTTGCATGGAGGACTCTACCACACATTGTCTGCTCTGCTTTAATTGAAAAGCAGTAGATCAACAGAGAAGTTACACAAACACCAAAAGTAGCATATACGCCAAAACACCAGAGTTTAACAGGACCTGACCATACCCACCCAGCACCAGGAGTGACCCAGCACAACCCCAGTACAGCTGTTCAGCCATAGTCTACCAGAACAGAGACACTTCTGCTGCTCAACCGCTTGTCCCAAGGCAGCCACTAATGGGGCTCTGCCCAGGGCACACTTCCTGCCCAGTGGGGTACTTCCAAAGAAAATCACACTACTGCATAGCAGGGTTCTGCCCAAGACACTCATAATTTCTGCACAGTGGGGGCTCTGCCCAGGGCAGTAAGACTTTGCAGCAGAATGTCCACTCTTCAAGCCTGTTTTTGCAGGACAGTTACTGTCTATCTGTCCCTGTTTTGCAGAGGAAGCTGAGAACCTCCTTGCCCTGAAGCCAGACACTAAGGGCTTTAAAAAAAATGAATAAAAAAGCCAAGATAGCTTTAACTATAGATAGCTTCTATACAGAAATAGAGCAGATTTCTAACCCTAAGGAGACTAATAGAAGAAAATTTCCAGAAAAAAAAAACAAAAACAAAAACAAAGGGGGGATATAACCTGATCCCCATCAGACAAGTTCAACTGGAAGAAATCAGAAAATATCCTAAAACAGAGCTAGAAGAAAAATGGATAAAAAAAAAAGAGAAGCTCTGCAAAAGAGCATGAGAAATGCATATAACTCATTAAAAGAAAGATTTGATAAAGTGGAAAAAGAAAACAACTTCCTGAAATGTGAAATGGAAAAGGTAAGGGACTCCCAGGTAAACAGAATTTGTGAATTGGAAAAGGTAAAGAAGTCCCAGGAAAGTAAGATTTGTTCATTGGAAAAATGAAAATAACTCATTAAAAACAAAACAAAACAAAACAAAACAAAACAAAACAAACAAACAAAAAAAAAATGAGTGAAATGGAAAAAATTCCATAGAGCAAAACAAGTCATTTAAAAACTCAATTGGACATATAGAAAAAGAAGGGAAAAAAGTTAATGAAGCTAATAACTTATTAAAAATAAGAACTGATTTGATTAAAAATCAGAACTGATCAGAATTGAATGTAAACTGCTTGCATTATTATCTTTCTACCCAGGTTACTTATACCTTTGGAATCCAATTATTACCATGCGACAAGAAAATTGGATTTACACACATATATTATATCTAGGTTATGCTGTAGTACATTTAATATTCATGGAATTGCCTGTCATCTAGGGGAGGGAGTAGAGGCAGGGAGGGAGGGAGGGGAAAATTTGGAAAAATGAATACAGGGATAATGTAAAAAAATATATATATTCATGCATATGTACTATGAAAAAATTATATTTATAAAATTAGTTTAAAAACTCAGAATTGAAAAAACAGAAATGAATGATTATTTGAGACATCAAGAATCAGTCAAGAAAAAACAAAAAAATGAAAAAAATAGAAAAAAATGTTAAATATCTACGTGGAAAAATAAGAGACCTGGAAAATAGATCTAGGACACATAATCTAAGGATAATTGGAATCTCTGAAAAGCATGATGAGCAAAAAGAGCCTAGACACTATTTTTCAGAAAATCCTCCAAGAGAACTGCCTCACATGTAAGAGAATCAGAAGGTAAAATAGGCATTGAAACCCCAAATGAAAACGTCAAGTAATAACGTGGCTAAATTTCAGAACTGTCAGACTTAGGAAAAAATGTTACAAGCAGCCAGAGAAAAAAAAAAAAAAAAAAAAAAAAAAAAAAAAAAAAAAAACAATACCAAGGAGCGACAATATAGGATAACTCAGAATCTAGCAGCTTCCACATTAAAGGATCAAAGGGCCTGGAATCTCAGCTTCTGAAAGTCAAAAAGACTTGGAATGCAGCCAAGAATAAACTACCCAGCTAAGCTGCACATTTTCTTCCAGGGAAGAAGATAGACATTCAATGAAACAAGTGAATTCCATTTATTCCTAATGAAAAAATAAATAAATAAATAGAGCTAAACAAAAAATTTAACCTCCCAATAGGAGAACCATAAAAGATAAAAAGAACTCTTGTTTTTTGTTATAGGCATACATAAAGAGCATTTGTATAATTTGGTTTTACTGTTATAATATTTAAAAAATTGTAAAATAAAAGTGGAAAGGGGATTTTATCAGAAAAGGGAAAAGGGGAGATAAAAAGAGGGAAATTACATCACACAAAGAGGCAAAGGAAACCTATTATATCTGAGGGAATTAAGGGAGAGGGAGGTACATCGTACTCTCATCAGATTTGGCTCAAAGAGAAAATATTAGACATATTTGGTTTACAGAGAAACTTCTCTCACCCCATTGAAATGTGGGAGATGAAAAGGGAGAAGGAAAGGAGTAAACTAAATAGAAGGGAATACAGAAAAAAAAATAAGACAAAATTAAAGGAAAGGAGGAGGGACTGAAAGGGGATGGGAGGGATTCTAAAAAGGGAGAGCGGCATGAGGCAAGTGGTGCCCTAAGTTTAATACTGGGGACATGGGTAAAGAGGGAAAGGAAAACGAAAGTATAATCTGGGGATAATAAGATGGCAGAAAATACAGAATTAGTACTTTTAACTGTAAATGTGAATGTGATGAATTCTCCCATAAAGTGGAGTCTGATGCACACTGCATCAAAAGCCAGAATCCTTCAATATATGGTTTGCAGGAAACACATTTAAAGCAGGGTAATACATACAGAGTCAAGGTAAAAGGCTGTAGGAGAATCTATTCATTATGCTTCAGGTGAATTCAGAATAGCAGGGCTAGCCATTTTCAGATCAAGAAAAGCAAAATATTATCTAATTAAAAGAAATAAGGAAGGAAAGTACATCTTGCAAAAGAGTAGCATAGACAATGAAGCAGTATCAATACTAAACATATATGCACCAAGTAGTGAATATATATTGTGCATATATGGTGCGCCAAGATCTCCTAAAGGAGAAGTTGAAAGAGTTGGAAGAAAAAATACACAGCAAACTATAATAGTTGGAGAACTCAACCTTGCACTTTCAGAATTAGATAAATCAAACCACAAAACAAATAAGAAAGAAGTTAAAGAGGTAAATATTGGTAATATTGGAAAAGTTAGATATGACAGATCTTTTGAAAAAACTGAATAGAGACAGGAAGGAGTATACTTTCTTCTCAGCAGTTCATGGAACTTCTACAAAAATTGACCATATATTGGGACATAAAGACCTCAAAATTAAATGCAGAAAGTTAGAAATAGTAAATTCATTCTTTTTAGATCACAATGAAAAAACTACATTCAACAAAAAGCTAGGGCTAAACAAAAAAGTAATTGGAAACTAAATAATCTCATCCTAAGGAATGAATGGGTCAAATCATAGACACAATAATTTCACTCAAGAGAATGACGACAATGAGACAACATACCAAAATTTGTGGGATGCAGCCACAGTGGTAATAAGGGAAAATTTTATATCTCTAGAGGCTTACTTGAATAAAATAGAGAAAGAAGATCAATGAATTGGGTTTACTACTTAAAAAGTTAGAAAAAGAGCAAATTAACCCTCCCATCAAATATTAACTTGGAATACTAAAATGAAAATGAAAATAAAATTGAATATAAAAAAACTTTTAAATTAATAAATAAAACTTGAGAGTTTGTTTTATGAAAAAAAACGATAAAATTGATAAACCTTTGGTAAATTTGATTAGAAAAAGGAAAGAAAGTGGGGCAGAGCCAAGATGGCACAGAAGATACACATGCATTTCTAAGCTCCCTTTTACCATCAATACCAACTAGTGAAATCAGCTTCAAAAATAATGCTGGACTGATAAAAACCACAAGGATTAGAAGCACAACTTACCAGAAAAAGAGAATCTGGAATTTTAACAGAAAAGGTCGGTTCTAAGAGGAGGAAAAAAAGCACCGGCACAGACAGGGTTGGACTAAGGGCTAGCACATTGAGTCAAATGGGCTGGGGAGAACTCTGGGATCAGAGAAGCCACTGAGATAGAGGAATCTGGCATAGGCTGATAGCTCCACTCTGCTTGTAAAATGGCACATAAGAAGAGAAATCAAAGCCACTTTAAAGTAAAAATCCAGAAAATATAATCACCCCAAACCAGAAGTTACCTAACACTAATCTCATTATGGTGTGCAGCCCCCTTCTGCTGTCCGGGGCTTTTCCTTAGGGCAGTTAAGAATGTGAACAGCAGGGGACACAGCCTGGGGCAGGCTGTGATCCTCATAGTGTGGGGCTCAGCCTGAGGTAGTGGAATTCTCACAGTAGTGAAACTTCAGCAGCAGTGGAACTCCCACAGCAGCAGAACCCCTGCAACAGCAAGTGTGCTTTCTGAGCAGAGATGTCCAGTTTAAGAGCAGGGGCTTTTTGTGTCAGCTGGTAATATTTACGGCCCTATGGGAGGCTTTGCCTGGGGTTTGTGACGCTTTTACTGTTCAGCCTCTAGTCTCAGGGCAGTTGCTAGGTGACATAGTGTGGGTCCTTCAATGGGCACTCCTTGCTGCAGCCCTGCTAACCACCTCTGAGTCATTTCTGTTGGGAGGAAGAGAACTCTCTCCCAGAGTTCTCTCTTAGCCCAGTCAAAGGATTGCTGCATCCTATCAACTGTCTGGGAGAAAGCTGGTAAATTTCATACAAAAGAGCAGACCCCCACAGAGTTTTAAGAATGAGTAAGAAACTGAAGAGAATGATTGACACATTCTATACTGAGAAAGAGCTGGTATCCAACCCCAAGGAAGCTAACAGCAAACACTCTCCAGATAACAGCCTAAAAGGGAATGATACATGCCCGTCAACACATAATCCTCTCCTAGAAGAGACTGTTCAAAAGTTAAGAGATTTTGAAGAAAAATGGGGAAAGGAAAGAGAAGCTATGATAGAGAATAACAACGTCCTGAAATTTGAGTTGGAAAAAAATACAGAATTCACAGGAGGTGCAGGGAAACAAAATTTTGTGAATTAGAAAAGATTAACAAAAAACAGGAAAGTAAGATTTCTGAATTGGAGAAGATAAAAAAAATCCTTAAAAAGTAGTGTTTGTGATGTGGAAAAAGAAAATAACTCACTAAAAAAATAGTGAAATGAAAAAAAATTCAACTGAGCAAAATAATTCATTTAAAAGCTCAATTGGACCCATACAAAAAGAACTAAAAATTTGAAGGAAAATGACTCATTAAAAATCAGAACTGAACAAATAGAAATGAATGATTCATTGAGAAATCAAGAATCAGTCAAACAAAACAAAACAAAACAAAAAAATAAATAAATGAAAAGCTGGAGAATAACATCAAATATTTACTGGGAAAATCTATAGACTTGGAAAATAGATCTAGGAGAGATAATCTGAGGATCATTGGACTTACTGAAAATTATGATGAAAAAAAAGAGCCCAGATTCTATTTTACAGGAAATCATCAACGAGAATTGTCCAGAGATAATAGGAACAGAAGGGAAAATAGGCGATGAAAGAATTCCTCGAACATCTTCTGAAAAAGACCCTAAAAAAAGAACATTGTGGCTAAGCTGCCAAACTACCAAACTAAGGAAAAAATATTGCAAGTAGCCAGGAAAAAAAAAAAAATTCATATCAAGATTCCACAATAAGGATCACTCAAGACCTGGGTGCCTCCACATTAAAGGATCGTAGGGCCTAGAACCTGATATTCTGAAAGTCAAAAGAACTAGTATTGCAACCAATAATAAACTATCCAACTAAGTTTAGCATTTTCTTCCATGGAAGAAGATGGACATTTAATGAAACAGAGGAATTCCATTTGTTTCTAAGGAAAAAAAAAAAAAAAAAAAAAACAGATTTAAACAAAAAATTTGATCTACATCCACAAGTCTCAAGAGAAGCAAAAAAAAAAAAGGTAAAAAGCACTCTTGAGAACTGTATCTCTGTTGTGGATACAAAGTCCACATGGATAATTTAATTTTACTGATATAACATGAAAAAGAAGTAGTAAAGGGAAGGAGATAGTATCATAAAATGGGAAAGGAAAGATAAAAAGAAGGAATCTAAATCCCAGGAGGAGGCATAGAAAATTTACCACATCTGAGGGAACTTAGAGAGGGGGAGAAATATTGTATAAATCTTACTCTCATCAGAGTAGGCTCAAAGAGTAAATAATTGACATATTTGTTTTTCACAGAATTCTCTCTCACCTCATTAAAAGTGCGGAGAGGAAAAAGGAAAAGAAAAAGAGGAATAAGGGAAGGGTACAAGAAAGGAGAAGGGACTTAAAAAGAGGGGGGAGGGATACTTAAAAGGGAGGGCTATGCATCACAAGTGGGGTCCATAAATTCAATACTGGGTAAAGGTTTCAGGGGGACAAGGGGGAAAAAAAAGCATAATCAGGGAATAATATGATGGCAGGAAATACAGAATTAGTAATTTTAACTCTAAATGTGAATGGCATGAACTCTCCCATTAAACTGAGGCAGATAGCAGACTGGATCAAATGTCAGAACCCTATAATATGTTGTTTACAGGAAACACATTTAAAGGAGGGAGATACATACAGAGTAAAGGTAAAAGGTTGGAAAAGAATCTATTATGTTTCAGGTGAAGCCAAAAAAGCAGGGCTAGCCATCCTTATCTCAGATCAAGCAAAAGCAGAAATTGATCCAATTAAAAGAGATAAGGAAGGAAACCATATCCTGCTAAAAGGTAGCATAGATAATGAAACGATATCAATACTAAACATATATGCACCAAATGGTATGCCATCTGACTTCCTAAAGGAGAAGTTAAGAGAGTTGCAAAAAAAATTAAACAGCAAATCTATAATAGTGAGAGACCTTAACCTTGCACTCTCAGAATTAGATAAATCAAACCATAAAAAAAATAAGAAAGGAATTAAAGAGGTAAATGGAACATTAGAAAAACTAGGTATGATAGATCTTTGGAGAAAACTGAATGGTGATAGAAAGGAGTATACTTTTTTCTCAGCAGTTCATGGAACCAATACAAAAATTGACCATATATTGGGACGTAAAAATCTCAAAATTTAATGCAGGAAGGCAGAAATAGTAAATGCCTTCATCTCAGATCACAATGCAATAAAAACTACATTCAACAAGAAGTTAGGGGCAAATAGACCAAAAAGTAATTTGAAACTAAATAATCTCATCTTAAAAATGACTAGGTAAAACAGCAAATGATAGAAAAAAATAATAATTTCACACAAGATAATGACAATGATGAGACATCATACCAAAATTTGTGGGATGCAGCAAAAGAGGTGATAAGGGGAAATGCCATGTCTTTAGAGGCTTACTTGAATAAAAGAGAGAAAGAGAAGATCAATAAATTGGGCCTGCAACTTGAAAAGCTAGAAAAGGACCAAAATAAACCCCCCAACCAAACACTAAACTTGAAATTCTAAAATTAAAAGGAGAAATCAATAATATTGAAAGTAGTGGGCAGGTAGGTGGCCCAGTGGATAGAGCACCAGCCTTGAATTCAGGAGGACCTGAGTTTAAATCTGGCCTCAGACATTTAACATTTCCTAGCTGTGTGACCCTGGGCCAGTCACTTAACCCCAGCCTCAGGAAAAAAAATAAGAAAAAAAACAAAAAAATGAAAAAAAAATCTATTGAATTAATAAATAAAACTAAGAGTTGGTTTTATGAAAAAGCTAATAAAATAGATAGACCTTTGGTAAATCTGATTAGAAAAAGGAAAGGGAAAACTTAAATTGTTAGTCTTACAAATGAAAAGAGGGATCTTTCCACCAATGAAGAGGAAATTAGAGAAATAATAAGGAGTTACTTTCCCCAACTTTAAATGGATGACTACCTCCAAAAATATAGGCTTCCTAGATTAAGAGAAGGAGGAGGTAAACTGCTTAAATAGTCCCAACCAAAAACTAAACTTGAAATTCTAAAATTAAAAGGAGAAATCAATAATATTGAAAATAGTGGGCAGCTAGGTGGCCCAGTGGATAGAGCACCAGCCTTGAGTTCAAATCTGGCCTCAGACATTTGACACTTCCTAGCTGTGTGACCCTGGATAAGTCACTGAACCCCAGCCTCAGTAAAAAAATAAAGAAAGAAAAAAAAAAAAAGAAAGAAAAAAACCCCTTTTAATTGATAAATAAAACTAAGAGTTGGTTTTATGAAAAAGCTAATAAAATAGATAAAACTTTGTTAAATCTGATTAGAAAAAGGAAAGGGAAAACAAATTGTTCGTCTTAAAAATGAAAAGGGGGATTTTTCCACCAACGAAGAGGAAATTAGAGAAATAATAAGGAGTTACTTTGCCCAATTTTAAATGGATGACTACCTCCAATAATATAGGCTTCCTAGATTAACAGAGGAGGAGGTAAACTGCTTAAATAGTCCCATTTAAGAAAAAAGAAATAGAACAAGCTATTACTCAACTCCCCAAGAAAAAATCCCCAGGACCAGATGGGTTTACATGTGAATTCTACCAAACATTTAAAAAACAAGTAGCCCCAATGTTATATAAATTATTTGAAAAAATAGAGGATGAAGGAGTCCTACCAAACTCTTTATATGACACAGACATGTCACTGATGATACTAAACGAGGTAGGTTGAAAACTGAGAAAGAAAACTATAGACCAATCTCCTTAATGAATATTGATGCTAAAATCTTAAATAAGATATTAGCAAAAAGACTTCAGAAAATCATCCCCAGAATAATACACTATGATCAAGTAGGATTTATACAAGGAATGGAATGCAGGGCTGGTTTAATATTAGGAAAACTATTAGGAAAACTATTAGTATAATTGACCATATTAATAATCAAATTTTAAAAAAGCTTATGATCATCTCAATAGATGCAAAAAAAAGCATTTGATAAAATATAACATCCATTCCTACTACAAACACTTGAGAGAATAGGAATAAATGGACTATTCCTTAAAATAGCCATGAGCCTATACTTAAGACCATCAGTAAGCATACTAGGTAATGGAGATAAACTGGAACCTTTCCTAGTAAGATCAGGAGTGAAAAAGGTTGCCCACTATCACCATTACTATTCAATATTGTATTAGAAATGCTAGCCACGGCAATAAGATTCAAGAAAGAGATTAAAGGAATAAGAGTAGGTAATGAAGAAATCAAACTATCACTCTTTGCAGATGGTTTGATGGTATAGTTAGAGAACCCAAGAGATTCTAATAAAAAGTTATTGGAATTCACAACTTTAGCAAATTTGCTGAATACAAAATAAATCCACATAATTTTCCAGCATTTTTATACACCACCAACAAAATGCAACAGCAAGAGATACAAAGAGAAATTCCATTCCAAACAACTGTCAAGACTATAAAATATTTGGGAATCCATCTACCAAAGAAAAGTCAGGAATTATATGAGCAAAATTACGAAACACTTGCCACAAAAATAAAGTCAGATTTAAATAATTGGAAAGACATTAAGTGCTCTTGGATAGACCGAGCGAATGTAATAAAGATGACAATGCTCCCCAAACTAATCTATTTATTTAGTGCTATACCAATCAGACTCCCAAGAAACTATTTTAATGACCTAGAAAAAATAACAACAGAAATTATATGGAACAATAAGAGGTCGAGAATTTCAAGGGAAGTAATGAAAAAAAAATTAAATGAAGTTGGTCTAGCTGTACCTGATCTAGAACTATATTATAAAACAACAGTCATTAAAACCATTTGGTATTGGCTAAGAAATAGACTAGTCGATCAGGGGAAAAGATTGGGTACACAGGACAAAATAGGGTACAACTATAGAAATCTAGATTTTGACAAACCCAAAGACACCAACATTTGGGATAAGAATTCATTATTTGAAAAAAAAAAAAAAAACTGTTGGGAATACTGGAAATTAGTATGGCAAAAATTAGATATGGACCCACACTTAACACCATATACCAAGATAAGACCAAAATGGGTCCATGATTTAGGCATAAAGAATGAGATCATAAACAGATTAGAGGAACTGGGGATAGTCTACCTTTCAGACCTGTGGAGGACAAAGAAATTTATGACCAAAGGAGAACTAGAGATCATTATTGATCACAAAATAGAAGATTTTGATTACATCAAATTAAAAAGCATTTGTACAAACAAAACTAATGCAAACAAGATTAGAAGGGAAGTAACAAATTGGGAAAATATATGGAGGGCTGTGAAAAGCAAGTGGTGTTCACAAGTTTAATACTGGGTAGGGGGGTAAGAGGGAAGGAAAGGTTAAAAACATAAGCAGAGGTTAACAGGATGGCAAGCAATATAGAATTAGTCATTCTAACCATAAATGTGAATGGGGTAAACTCCCTTGTAAAGAGGAATCAGTGAGTAGACTAGATTAAAAGTCAGAATCCTACTATAAGTTGTTTACAGGAAATACACCTGAAACAGGGTAATGCATTCAAACTAAAAGTAAAGGAATCTACGATGCTTCAGGTAAAGCCAAAAAAGCAGGGGTAGCCATCATCATCTCAGATCAAGTAAAAACAAAAATTGATTGAATTAAAAGAGATAAGGAAGGGCATTATATCCTGCTAAAGGGCAGCATCAATAATGAAGCCGTATCAATATTAAACATATACTCACCCAGTGGTGCAGCATCTAAATTCTTAAAAGAGAAAATAAGGGAGCTGAAAGAAGAAATAGACAGCAAAACTATAATAGTGGGAGATCTCAACCTTGCACTCTCAGAATTAGATAAACCAAACCATAAAATAAATAAGAAAGAAGCCAAACAGGTAAATAGAATACTAGAAAAGTTTGATATGATAGATCTTTGGCGAATTTCATTCAATTTATATTAAATCATAAGAAATGGTATCATTTATTTACCCCACATTTAAGCGTAAAAACATTATATTATCAAATGTAATATTTAATGTTTTAAGTGTTAAAGAGTTTTCACTTTTGGTTAAGTTATTTGGTTATTTTGGTTTAACATATGTAGAATAATTTGGTTAAACATTTATAAAATAATTTGGAAGTCAGAAAATTGATAGTGTAGCCTAACATTTATTGGGGAGATAAAGCAGATAAAAGTGACACAAACATTGCTTTGTAGTTTCAGGGTAGTAGACCTACAATTTGGTAATTAATTCATTAACCAAAGATAAAAAAGTTTCTATTATTTTAAAATAGAGAATGTATGAATTTTAAGATAGCGCTTATTTTTTAATTAACTATTTATTTGGGTTTATCAGTAGTTCTACCTTTTTTGTACAGGAATGGTACACTGAAAGCAAATCCAAAACCAGAAGGTTGCTCTGAACAGCTGATTTGGGATGTAGAGGGCTTATTACAGTCTTTCTGATTTTCAATTTGTTGATAATAAGTAAGTCTAAAAAAAAAGTAAACAAAATAAGTCTGAATCACCCAAATAAAATAATATATGCAACAAATCTTTATGTATCTCAAATATTAGACACTTTTAATATTTTTATTGTTTTAATAAAGTCTTTAATAAAGCAATACTAATCATTCAACTGAGATGTAATACATTTGTCTTCAGAGTCACAGTACTATAGAATTGTAGGCTTAAAACTGAAAAGGCTTATTAAGGGCATTAAGGGTAATCTTTTTATCAGTTAAATAACTAAATCCCAGAAAGGATACAGTTGTCCAGACAAGTTGTCCACACACAGTGAGAGGGATGATCTTTCCCCAGGACTTCTGACACCAAATTGAGCATATTTACCCCTACAAACTGCCTGTGAATACTTAATGTTGGCCATTAACATATAGGATTCTTTTTCATTAGCACTCACATGAAGATATCCAAGATATAATGTGATTTTCCCTAAACCTTAACTTTAGGTCTCTTACAAGTGAGAGATGTCTGCAAGACATTAAAAAAGAAATAAACAACAACAAAACCCACTGCCTCTATCAATGTACACAATTATTATTATATTATATAATTTGTGAAGATCAAATACGAAAATGTATGTAAAACATTGGAAAATCTTAAAAACACTATTAAAATGGCAGTTATTATCATTATTACTTCTGAAAATTCTGATATCAGACTTGTGTGGTTCTAGCTCATATCTTTTTTGCCCGTGTTGTACTCAACTTCGATAATTTGAGTTGGTCATTTGCTCAATTTCTTCTTAGGATCCTTAAGTATGAAACAGAGGTCTATCCTCAAGAGGTTGCCTGTTTGCCCAGGGCTATTCTGAACATGTGGCAGTTGGAAGAGCTGGAATTTTCCAGGGACTTTGCCAGACAGTTGTTACATTATGCAAGTATAAAAACCATATTCACTTTCGATTTTATGGAGGAAAAATTCTTTTAGATGCAGTTACATAAAGACATTTAGAATTATGTTAGCACTTACAGAGGATAATCATATTGCTGAGCATACTGCTCAGCTGTCCATCCATACACATCTTGGATAGTGGGATCAGCATTATGGTGGAGAAGCAGAGTGACCAAATCTGATGATTCCTGAGTGACAGCAATCATAAGGGCCGTTCTAGAATAACAAAGAAACAAATCATTTTTAAAACTTTAAACTAATCACATTTAATCATGTTTCTAGATATACTTCAATAAGAAGATATCTCATATCATTTAGTCTTAATACACATATGCAACATGAACATATAGTGATGGAGAGGAGTATTTTGATTACTCAAGTGCAGCATTAGAAATGACAATGAAAACCAGACAGAAAGATGGAAAAGAGAACTTTTTTGTCCCCTTCCAATTTTAGTAGGGATTGTGAAATTAATCATAATTTAAAAAAATAGAGATTGTGTCAATGTTCCTTGGGTGACAAAATT